>NW_011888805.1:13098368-13101113 GCF_000151845.1 Pteropus vampyrus | reverse complement strand
CAGCCACCTCTATTTCTTTTTACCATTCCATATTTGCTTTACATAGAGCAAAATGTTGTATGAGCAAAACCGCCTTGTTGTGTTTCTGAAGTTACAGAGACCAGTCTATTTTTCCAGTCTTTGACATATACTATTACATTCTACCCTTATCTTTTCCTTCTCAAGGTGTCACAAAAACTAGTTTTTGCAACTTTTTTTTATAGTTCAGGGTTTCTAAACCAATTGGTAGTAACCAATTAGTAGATACTCTTATATTGTCCATTAAAAAATTTAACACCCAGATACAGTCACAATAATCTAGGAGTGTTCTGATCAATATAGAATACAATGACACTAAAAGTTTTCTAAATCCAGAACCTTATTGTTACTTTGCAATCCTGTCATATTTCTTTCTTTATTTTTTTACTCAAAGCTGTCGTCTTTGGCACTTTTCTGGCACCTCAATTGAGCTAGTCTGGGTCTTAGATTATTTTCATCCTATGCTACAGATTCATGGTTGTGTGTGTAAGCGATATGCAGAAACCAGCCTATTTGCTAGGTCGATGTGAAGGCTACACAAAGAAATAGTTCGAGTCAACTGGAAAAATTCTGATTACATTAATTGAAATTTTAAAAGCAGAATTTTTCATTCTGCTTTAAATTTTGGTAACCTAATTGTTAACCTTATTGTTAATAATACTCCCATCACTTTGTGCCCTACATTTATTGATTTTTAGAAAATGTCAGTTAAGATTCATGTTCAAGATACTGAACCCTGAACTAACAAGTAATAGCTTCAAGTAGTGTTGATGTATATAAAGTTTTCCAAAAAAGAAAAATACAAATCTTGGTATTTGTTTTCTAGAATTGATCATAAAGATGTTAGAGATTCCTTTTCTTTTAAACTTATGTGGTTAGAAGAATGAGTTACAGTGTTGATTACAGGTCTTCATTACAGACCTTCGGCTTATGAGGTTAGGAGAGTGATTTATAATGTTGACTATAGGTCAGATTGTCTTTGAGAAAGCTGTGCTTTCAACACCACAGGATTAAAAGGAAAAACACTATATTAAAAACAACCCTTCCTCCCAGCTCTATTCTCAAGTCCCCACTTTCCCCAATATCCTGCTTTATAAACCAGTGTAAAATTGATGCTGGTGACTGATGGTCTTTGCCTCCATATGTCGACTTCCTTCCCTACTGTTTTACTTTTTCCCCACCTCTCTATCTATGCTCATTACTTTTATTCACTCTGGTTCTATCAAGATTATTAAATTGGTTGGGTCTTGCTTTGTGGTCTCTTTTGAAGGAAATTCATAACTTCAGCCAAAGACAATGGAGGAAATTTCACAGTTTTAGCACCATATTGCTAAGGGAGTTACATTGTCATGAAAAATTGATTGGTTACCAGATTTCTAAGACTTCACTCATGGATGTAACTCTTATGAAATATCAATAAAGGCAAGAATCCAAGAAAGCCATACTAAACTCTTCAGAGGGAGTCATATTTTCAAGATAGTTAACTTTTAAATGTATCGTGTATGATCCTTTAAAATGTTGTAACTGATTTCCTGATTATACAGAATAGAGTGGCCAAAAACATAAGTAAAAAAATATAGCAAATAGTAGTTTTGAAAAACTGCCAAATAAGTATCCACACTGGATGTGGCAATATGTATACTGCATATTTTTTCATAAATTAATTTGGCATTTATTTTAGATTTAAGTGGTCTTTTTATCTTTTATTCTGTCCTCTTCACTTTGAAGTTTTCAAATTGACAAAAACCTTCTTAATTGTACCTCTATGTTACATGATAACTTAGAAAGTAGAAATTCTAATTCATCTGATATCTTAATAGAACCAAGTTACCAACATAAATGTGTGATATTATTTTCCATAAAGATGACTCTTTTGGGAAAGACCTATTGACAATGATAAACTGCCCAGATTTTACTCTTATAGTGGGTAATAAAATCAGAAAGACTGTGGAGTCTAGTCCTTAATAAATGTAATATATTTCTTTGGAGGAGTCTAATTGTTGACAAATTATAAGAGTCTTCAAATGTGCCCCACTGCACATACAGACTGTAGTTCCACTGAACTTGCCTTATGACCTTGTAAAACTCAAAGAGCAAAAGTCGAGTGGTTAATCAATGTCAGTGACACTCTAGCTGGATGAAATTTGAGTCGTCTCAAATGTATATATGTTTTTCATTAAAATAATTTGCTTTTTAGAAGGCTTATCTATATTAAATGTACACATGAAATAGAATTGTCCTCTGAAAAGAGATAATCAAATATTGATGTGTAAGCCAGGGGAAAAAAAATGAAGTGTGGACTCTGGGTGGTAGAAGACATTACAGAAAAGGCCAGTTATCAGAGAGCTGAAGTAGCATTTGGGATTATTGTCAAACATCCATCTAACAGGTTTTATGCTTTCTCTGGTTTCCCTGGATTATAAAGTTTTGATTTAAATCAGGGACAGAAAATCTGTGGCAATTCAAATGTAGGCTAAATTTCAATTAATCTTTGCTCCACTTATGAGAAACTAACTGATAAAAAAAAATTGACTAGCATTATAATGGAAATGTGTACTTTAAAATCAGATTAAAAAGCTTGTAGCTAAGTGAATCTTTCCAGTTAGTCACTGTGATACCTACAAGTCTTCTCTAGTCTTTTCATCCAATTAAAATTATTCACTTAGAACTCTACACTTTCTCTCTTCCTAATTCTAAAAGCAACACAACTCATTCTTAAAAACAAAA
>NW_011888805.1:13096024-13098318 GCF_000151845.1 Pteropus vampyrus | reverse complement strand
ACTCTAGCTGGATGAAATTTGAGTCGTCTCAAATGTATATATGTTTTTCATTAAAATAATTTGCTTTTTAGAAGGCTTATCTATATTAAATGTACACATGAAATAGAATTGTCCTCTGAAAAGAGATAATCAAATATTGATGTGTAAGCCAGGGGAAAAAAAATGAAGTGTGGACTCTGGGTGGTAGAAGACATTACAGAAAAGGCCAGTTATCAGAGAGCTGAAGTAGCATTTGGGATTGTTGTCAAACATCCATCTAACAGGTTTTATGCTTTCTCTGGTTTCCCTGGGTTATAAAGTTTTGATTTAAATCAGGGACAGAAAATCTGTGGCAATTCAAATGTAGGCTAAATTTCAATTAATCTTTGCTCCACTTATGAGAAACTAACTGATAAAAAAAAATTGACTAGCATTATAATGGAAATGTGTACTTTAAAATCAGATTAAAAAGCTTGTAGCTAAGTGAATCTTTCCAGTTAGTCACTGTGATACCTACAAGTCTTCTCTAGTCTTTTCATCCAATTAAAATTATTCACTTAGAACTCTACACTTTCTCTCTTCCTAATTCTAAAAGCAACACAACTCATTCTTAAAAACAAAAGCAAACAAATCTTTTATAATTTTGATATTTGCTTGTGCCTGTTTATTGTACTAATTTCAATTATTCCTAACATTCAAATTCTCTATTTAGATCGGCTGTGCTACTTTCTGTTACTGGCTTAGACCTCAGCTTTGGGTGGCACAGACATCAAAGCTTGGTGGGAGCAAATGGCGAGGACCCGGGTGGGCACCTGGTAGTGGATGAGGGAGGTTCACAAGTGGGCTAACTGTGAGTTAATAGGCTCTCAGGGCAAGGTGGATCCTTTAACTTTCATTTCCCCAAACCTCTCCTCTCCCTAATTGTATCTTCACCCTGGGAAAGAGCCAGCTATGAGACCAAGTTCAAACAGGGGGCAAGACAATGTAGTTCAGGTCCTGTCCGGGCATGGAAAACAATGGAAAAATCACACAGGACTGGGATGGGAGCTGTCCAGGGTTATGGTGAGAAGGAGTATCAGAGTATCAAGGCAGAGCGGCGTTCTTCAAGCATTTCTTTAAGAGACTGAGGGAAAAAAGAGAACAGGGCCTAATCCCAGGGATTTCAACTTGGATAACAAAGTGGGAACCATGGCGTGTTTGGACCGAAAGGGAAGGAATGTGGCTTCCCTGGGTAGTTGGAAGAGTATACAGTAACTTCAAACATTATAAAAACTCCTGATTCTTGTCCACGGTTAGTACTTCTCTGTGCATGTCTCACTGCAACCCCAGAAGTCTACCAGAATATTATTCTGGATGTTGAATTCTGGAATTTTTCCTTGAGATGGATGCCAAGATGCTGATTTTTATTAAAAGTATTACAGTAAATAAATGTTATCAGATTTTCCTACAAATATCTAAATACTTTTTAAGATAGCAAGAGGCCACTAAGAGAATGTTTTTGGACTCATTACAAGTTAACTTACACCTACCAAGTACTATGGTCCCTGAGCAGTACTGGATTGAGTACTGTGGGCTGAGTGTGGATCATCCAATTGCAAATCAATGCAAAATACAATCAATGTCAAAATGAGATTGGTTCAAAAGATGAGTGTTAATGGAAGTTCAGGAAAGAGAAAGAACTACATGGACTTGAGTGATCAAGGGACCTGGATGGAAGAGGTGTCGCTAAGATATTATTAGGTATTATTAAGTATTTAGAGAGAAGAACATGGGTGTTTTTATGTTCCCTGATGGAGGGGAAGTTATGTTAAGGGAAATGGTAAAGAACTTTGGTTAAAACAGGTAATAATTATATAGGGCTTTGAAAGTCATTCTGAGAAGTATATATTTTATACTGAGAGTAATGGTAAAGTATTGATTTATGGATTGATTTTTACAGTATCGCATCTTGATGAAAAGACAGTTTTAGGAGGATTATCTGTCTAACAGAAATGCAGTTTGGTTTGGAGAATAGGAAAACTAGAGTTAAGGAAGACGATGAGGAGAATCCAGATGAGGCTAACCAAGGCCAAGGGAAGGTGAGAAGAATAGGAGGATCAGGTGAGGTTGTGCTCCCTTTGTTTTGCAGCAGAGTTATGAAATGTTAAGACCTGCCCACAGTTAAGAATGATCACAGCTGTGAGAAGTGACAATCACAATGCTTCAACCCAAGAGAAGAAACCAACTTTATACTTTTGGAGAAAGAGATCATGTGTCTTGATTTTTTGCAGTGGATCCACATGACCCAACAAGTTTCAATACTGAGGCTGTGGGCT
>NW_011888805.1:13093691-13095974 GCF_000151845.1 Pteropus vampyrus | reverse complement strand
GAAAGAACTACATGGACTTGAGTGATCAAGGGACCTGGATGGAAGAGGTGTCGCTAAGATATTATTAGGTATTATTAGGTATTTAGAGAGAAGAACATGGGTGTTTTTATGTTCCCTGATGGAGGGGAAGTTATGTTAAGGGAAATGGTAAAGAACTTTGGTTAAAACAGGTAATAATTATATAGGGCTTTGAAAGTCAGTCTGAGAAGTATATATTTTATACTGAGAGTAATGGTAAAGCATTGATTTATGGATTGATTTTTACAGTATCGCATCTTGATGAAAAGACAGTTTTAGGAGGATTATCTGTCTAACAGAAATGCAGTTTGGTTTGGAGAATAGGAAAACTAGAGTTAAGGAAGACGATGAGGAGAATCCAGATGAGGCTAACCAAGGCCAAGGGAAGGTGAGAAGAATAGGAGGATCAGGTGAGGTTGTGCTCCCTTTGTTTTGCAGCAGAGTTATGAAATGTTAAGACCTGCCCACAGTTAAGAATGATCACAGCTGTGAGAAGTGACAATCACAATGCTTCAACCCAAGAGAAGAAACCAACTTTATACTTTTGGAGAAAGAGATCATGTGTCTTGATTTTTTGCAGTGGATCCACATGACCCAACAAGTTTCAATACTGAGGCTGTGGGCTTTGCCTGGCTGCACTAACAGGCATTCTAGAAAGATTTTTTCTAAGAAATTAACTCTTTGCAATATTGAGGCCTGCCACCTCTCTGTTGATTCTAATGTTCCTGACATAGTTTTACTTGCCAAGATGATGCATGTCAGTTTCATTTTCATCACTTGGATGAAATGCCTGGAGCAGGTAAGCCAGTTCTATGACTGGTGCTTTCTAGGTGAATAGATTTCAGTGGCCTCAGGTGGTTGCCACATCTTAATTCCTGCAACCTCTCTAACTCCTTGTCTTTGAAATTCTTAAAAAGCAAACCTCAGAACCCTAGGAGATAGTCCAAGAAATCAATCAGCCTATTCATCCACTCTTCTTGATCCTAAACTGAATGTGCATGATTTCGTTCATTCTCCAAATGTTTACTGACAGACTATTTTGTATCACATTTGTCTGATGTAGATCACAGTATAGTGAAGAAGTCAAATAACTAGATTAGCACTTGAATAGGGGCAGCTGATTATAGTTAGTACATAAAGTACATACGAGAGATTGATAACCAGAGTCTACTTTGATCTCCCATGGCCTCTATCCTGATTGGTCATTATGCCTATTTTGACTGATTGGTGGCTATTGCTATATAGGCTGTTTATTACTTTTTATATCATCCCAGAATCTAAGTCACTGGTCCTAAAACAGTTTTTTACTTTAGAATAAAGGGAATGCTTGTTAAAAAGGCAATTTCTTGGGCCCCAGACCAGAGAATTTGGTTCCGTCAAAATGAAGTGGGCTCAGAAATAGTTTAAATAAGTCTGTCCCCTGAGAAATCTCTCATTTAGAGGGTCAGGGAAGATCGTGTGGAAGAAGTTAACATTCAAATTCAGACCTAAAATTCTAGTGCCTTTAGATGGGGAGTGGGGAGAGCAGGATGGAGTAAGAGATTATTCTCCTCAGAGTGAACAATGTGGACAAGCACAGAAGTTAAGAGAGAGGAGTTCATAATGGCTCGAGTGCTGAGGGCAAGTTTAGATGGAAGGCAATAAGCACTGGCAAAGGCTCTGATCATAAAGGCATTGTAAGCCACAGTTTTTTATTTTATCTTCAGGACAATGAATGGGAAGTCACTTAAAATATTTTAAGGATTAGTGACGGGACTGTATTTACACACTAGGAGAGCTCTGGTTTTGTGTAAAGGGCAGGCAAGTCAGAAGTAGGAGACTGGCTTCTAGGTTCTGTGGTGAGAACTGTTAGCTTGATGGCATGTCAGCTCTCCTCACCCTTGCATTTGGCACTCTGCCTGAGTCTCTCCCTGCTGGACATGGGACCTTTCTTGACTCCTTCAGCCACTCAGGACTTAACTGTCTTTCCTCAAGTCAGGTGTGGCCTCTCTGCTCCAGTTTCTGGTAAGACAGGAATAGCAACCATGCTTGGGCATCAGCACTTGACCATATGGGCACCTTAGGAAGAGGAGAGAGTCGTGGGGGTCACTGGAATACAAGATATGGGAAGCAAGCCTCTATTTGTCTTGTCTATCTCTCTGTGGCTACAAAAGTGGCAGCAAATATAGCGATAGTGGCTAGGGGATCAGCATATAGTGAACACTCAGTAAATATTTGCCAAAAGAATGAGAGCTCTGTTAATGAATACCAGAAGATATGGATAGT
>NW_011888805.1:13068034-13093641 GCF_000151845.1 Pteropus vampyrus | reverse complement strand
GGACCTTTCTTGACTCCTTCAGCCACTCAGGACTTAACTGTCTTTCCTCAAGTCAGGTGTGGCCTCTCTGCTCCAGTTTCTGGTAAGACAGGAATAGCAACCATGCTTGGGCATCAGCACTTGACCATATGGGCACCTTAGGAAGAGGAGAGAGTCGTGGGGGTCACTGGAATACAAGATATGGGAAGCAAGCCTCTATTTGTCTTGTCTATCTCTCTGTGGCTACAAAAGTGGCAGCAAATATAGCGATAGTGGCTAGGGGATCAGCATATAGTGAACACTCAGTAAATATTTGCCAAAAGAATGAGAGCTCTGTTAATGAATACCAGAAGATATGGATAGTGTGGAATGAGCTTTGATGACCCACTTTGTCACTGTTAATTGGGAGTTATCTTAATTCATGCTTTCAATCATACTTCCTTCTCTTTTTTCTTCATTCTTTGCATATTTCCTTACAGGAAAGGGGATTGGACATAATTTTTCATCAGTTGGCCAACCTCAAAGTATTGTATTTTAGCTATACAAACTGTCCTATTGTTGCTTCTTTGGCTTATTGGGAATTGCTTAGTCAAAGTGGAGAAAGTACAAATCCTGGAAACATGTTACTCCCTACATTCACTTCATAAACCCATTCAGAGTCTTTTTCTACACTGAGATTGAAAAAGAAGAACAGGCAGTAGTCAACTGTAGCACTTATCACCTTCCTCCTCAGATCTCGCACTTCTGCCAACACTTTGGTGCAGGATCCCAGGAGGGCAAGACGTAGAGAAAGGGGGTTAATTAAACTTCTAAACTTGTCAAATTTTTCCAAGGGCTATCTTAAAAAAAAAAAAAACCCTGAGATTAGTCCATGGAAAACCATTTATTCAATTATTGAAACAAAGTTATAAATAATGCTCTTTCCTTCACCAGCTGCCTGCATGTTTGTTAAAGCTGAGTTAGTTGTACCCATTGTAATAGGGATTAGCAAGGGTTTGCTATTAAGTGCCAACTGGGTGCTTAATTGTTTAAATGCAAGAAAAATAAAACTTACTGGTAAACTGTGTAGAATTTGAAACAAAGTACCCTTTTTACTTTTGTAGGAATGTGGATGCTAACCAAATGTGTCTGCATGGTTTCAATTAAGCAGAGGAATGTTAAATGTAAAGCTAAATTGATGAAAATAACCAAACTTTCTGACAAACCAATAAATTGGAGTCTAGAACTCATTGCCCATACTGAATGGAAGCCAGAGAAACATTGCTAGATCATCAATTTTTACTTAATTTTTTGAGTAAGTTTATACTTGAGAAGAAAAAAGGAATGCTAGGAAAGTAATTTAAATTCTTCCCAGCTATAAACAGAGAATATGCACATTAGATGTAGACCTTATTCTTCACTGTATGCAATTCAACTGATTGTTTATTCTTTTAACAATTTCCTCAGTGAAATTTTTGGAAATTTAAGACAAAGTTTTCAGGGAACTCTCATGTCAACATTTTGGCAAATGATCTGGCAAAATGCTAGTCATTGGCCTATTTTTCTAAACTCCTCAGAACTACTCCATGGCAATCCTTATTCTTTTAGAATGATGTTTTAATTTCCTTTCCCTCAAATTTTTTAGTCTTCAAGTTGCTGTCATATTGAGATGACAGTGTACTAGAAAAATTATGAGTTTGGAGAAAATTCTAAAATTTCTTGCTGAAAACAGAGGATAAAATTACATAGTCAGAAATCTAACTCTACACATTTCTGCTTATGTCAGATATTTCCATTTCTAATAGAAATGTATCTCTGAATAGCTTTTTAATTTTTTTTTTTTTTTGGCAAGTGGCAGGAAATAAACCTTTTGAATAACAACAAAGAAGTAGAAGTTGAGGACATCCTCTTTACCATTGTGATCTTTATGTGACATGAAATGGGCATCTCTTACTAAGATGTTAGCCAGGAACCTGGCCCCCTACATCTTGGTGCCTGCTGTCCTATAGGTTCAGAGGTCTCCTGTGAGCCTCTTTGCTTAGAAAGTAGAACTGTTGCCAACTGTAAGGCGGACTCTGTTGGTTTTCATGGTCCTGTCCCAAGAAGCTCAGTGTGCCAATAGACGCTATGTTCTAATTTGGTATATTTCTAGCCAATGGCCTATTCAAAACCTATTTAGGCTATAATTTTAACAACACTGGAGGACAATAATTTTTTTTTAAAGTTACGTAGTCACTCAATACATGTTGTTTGGTGGACACTTAACAAATATTTCTTGCAAAATTATTTCTTGGGCACTGTCATGAAACTGCTTCTTTATGTATTTTTAGATCAGGTTTTCAAAACTTTTTAAATGTTTTTCACATTAACCTAAAATATTAAATCAGACATAATTAAGTACATTACGTATTTACTTCAACTCTATTTCAAATTTTCATTACTTATTTAAACAGCATCCTGAAGGGGAAAACAATCTTGTTTGAGAACAGGCAACAACAGTTTTTCCTAAATTTCCTTTGTAATGGTTCTGACTTTATATAAATGCTCAATTAATATTGCTACTATAGTTCCCATTAGCTGCTATGTTTAAGATGTGTGGTGATGCTCTATTGATATGTAACAATAACTACCCCTTCAAGTTTTATGTCATCTACACATTTGATTAGCTTACATTCGTCAGGTGTTCATTCACATCATAGATAAAAAAAATTAAACATCTGAGTTCTGTGATAAGCCACTGGACATCTCCCTCCCAGTCCAATTGCTCTGAAAATATTGTATATCCTTTGTTCAGCCTTGGGCCGCAAAGATAAAGAATATTACATGGTCTCAAAAGAGATAACAGTAATGTGCTGATTCATAAGTATACTTCAGACCGTATGAATCCCTTTAATACAGTCTTCCCTGGGTCAGATTCTTCATTCTTTTAATTTATAAAGCACCCACTACATGTCAGGTGATACAGTAGGTCTTAGTAATAGTTAAAACATGGTCCCTGACCTTTATTTTATTGACAAATTTATGCTGAAAGACTATCCAAGAGTTTTGCTGTAATCAGAATCTATTATACCAGTTGACAGGATAGTTTCAGCCTGATTTTACCAAATTCAGACAGGCATAGACACCTGATGCTTTCTGATACTTTGGGTCCTTAGTCAGACATTCCTCTGATTTAACCATTCTCTTTTCTGAGCTTGGTTATATTTTTCTAATTACTTTGATTTTAGAAAATTCCATTGTGTTTTTGTATTTCTCTTCCATCCTTTCTTCTCTTTCCAAACTCTTTGTCCTCTAGTTCCATCTAGCATTGCTCAATTTTCACACTAGTGTTCACTCTTTAGTCAATTTATTACCTATTCCAACATTAGAACTTTCAAAAGCTATATAAGGATAACTAGTAAATGTGTTGGCAATGATGACCATTCATTAATCATTTTACATTATCACTCTCATTATGTACATTTGCTTTAAATATACCTGAAATAACTTTTGTCTTTATCCAAAAGAAATTAATTTATGTGTGATATGGGATAAGAAACAATAATCTATTTATACCACAAACTCAAAGCCTGATAAATGCAAGGTAATTATGAGAGTGGTGGGGCAGTGTTTTCAAAGTGGGTTTTTTAGGAAAGTCTTTATTCATGACATTGTGCACTGAGGAATACCATTAGGCCCACTTCATCAGATTTGCCCTTCAAAGGCCCACCTAGACTACTTATGAACCTGCCTATCACAGTGCAGAAGCCAGTGCAGTCTAGAAAGTTTTCTACTTGACCAATGGTCAACTGTTTTATAATCTTTTAATTACAATTCTTTGTTGTCATTTTGGTAGAGAAGTGATAACAGATTCAACAATCATTTATGAGCAAGGGCCTATTGTATATAGGCATTCTGATAGGCACTTTCACAATAAATTGTTATTCTTTATTTTAATAAGTATATATCCTGATAATTTATTATGTGCCAGGTTTGTATACTATATGAAAGATTTGATACTTGGTCTCAAATCTTGAGAAAAACCCCATCAAATATAAAATATAAAATTAAAGCCTCTCGGAAAGTTCTTTGTGTTGATTTTACCAAAATAATTGTGTGAAAGTTCCCCATATAGAATCTATAGATACTAAACAACAGCAAAACAAAAGAAACAAAACAAACCTTTGAATATAGAAATCAATAATTTCTTAGGCCAAGTATTTTAAATGAACTTTCTTTTTCTTTTCTTTTCCTTTTTCCTTTTTTTTTTTTTTTTTTTTAGTGCCTACAGCACCCGGTATTCCTAGGTGTAAATGAACTTCTTTTTAATCCTCACAATGCTAAAGTTGAATTTGTGACTTAAGATAATTTTGTTCAATTATTACTACTATGAGAGAAACATTTGAAAATATTATACTAGACGGTTAAAAAAGTGGGAGAGGGGTTCCAATGTAATGGCAGTCCCCGAGATTTAGAGAGAAACCAGTACGGTCTTGGGACTGTCTTTAGAAAAGGCTTTTGCACAGGGCTACTTTCTTTTCTTAGGGCTGTAACAAGGGCATTTTGTTAATAGAGCAATTTATGTCAACTCTCTTTCTGAGCCCAGGAAACTGGCCTTTTGCTTCCAGGTTATATTTCTCTCATCCTTCCAAGGCCAAGGTTTGGAAAAAAAAAAAAATCTCTAAGAGCAGGATTCAATAAATATATGAGCTTGGTAGGCATATTTAGCCACTTGGTCTTGTGGCAAATCATTCACTTGAGCAGAACCCGAAGGGTTTTTATTTCCCGTTATGGGAAATACAATCTGGGTGAGATGGAGAGTGTTCTTTAAAAGGAGCTGTTTGTGGGTCACTTCAAAGTTACCCATGCTTACCTAGGGCTCTCTCCTTGAGGAAACTTTGTTAGCATCAGCATCCATGTTTCTGTTTTTAGTTTAGAATGCACATTTCTCCTCCCCTCTCACCCCTCCCTTCCTGTTTTTCTGGTAGCTTTGCAGACTCAAAATGCCTCTCTCAGGACCAACGCTGTGGAGGCCTGGCATGTGACGCCGAACAACCAGCCGTGACTTAGAACAATTGAGCCCCTTTTGGACGTATTTTTCTGCTTTACCAGCAGTTTGATAACTACGGACTATAAAGTTAGAATGGTGATTCCAATTCCCCAGAGACTGTTCAGTTCACAATTTACTTTCTACACTATTTTATAGAGAATAGCATTGGCTCTTGCCTTTAAAAAAAAAGTAATTTCTGGTTGTTTAGCAATATCAAAACGTGATATTTTCCAAATGTTGAGGAACTGTGATGGAGGAAAAGACTAAATTCATAGTAAGTATTCTTATGTGTAAATTCCTTCTTAGAATGGTCTTTTCCTTATTTATTACTTATAGCAATAAATAATAAATAATCAGACCAAGTAAGTTATTTGAATGTACATATCCATTACAAAAAACCAATTAAGGACCCTTTGCATCCTTTTGATGTAGAGTGAGGATGTCTTTCCCTGTGGAAAAAAATGGATTCTATTTTAATATTTTTAAATATAACAAATATTCACTGAGAATTGGCTAAATGCCTTGTATTGTGCTAAGTGCCGGGAGTAAAACAACACAGTTCCTTTACTCAAGAAGTTTCTAGAGTATGATAGCTCACTTTCACAAAAGTGTACTATGCTGTAATTTGCTGTGCTCATTGCAATTATATCAAATATTATAACCAAAAAAGTAATTCTCAAAGTATGTTTTTACTGTAACTATTGTTTACACTGTGATATATGAATAGGTAATACCTCAAGAAAGAGTTCTGCAGTCAAATAAGTGTGGAACATGCATGATTAGGCAAAGCTAAACTGATTCCTTTTGTGACCTTCCAGGAGGAGGGATGGTATACAGTACCTCAAATTTACCTGTGCTTTGCATCCTTCTTCTTAAACATCTCCAGGGGCAGGGTCCTGTGAAATATACTTTTTAACAACTATATTAAATTTTCATAACTTTAAAACTTTTTTTAAAGGAGACTTGGTGGGCTAGAAAGTTCCAAGATGACAGTTCTCAGAGGACTGAAAGATCCTCTCTGTGACAGGGAGTGTCTAGAGCCTGTAAACATTTTACCTGACATACTCATGCTCAGAAAATAACGGCTCCTGCCTTGCCTTGTTTCTCAGCCTTCCCACAGTCCTCTGCTAACAAAGGACAAGTGTGGAAGGGATAACGAAGAAAGTCACAGAGTCGGGACAGGTGTGCTGACACGATGGCACATTCCTTGGCTTGATTTGGAGAGCAGCTGGCTCAGGCATCACCCCGTGAATATCTCGGGATAACTCAGCTCCATGACACTTTCATAAACCTGAGTGATTGTTTTACCAAATGAAACATTTCCCTTAGGCTTTGTTGGTACATGGGAATGGTGGAGGCAGCTGTGAGGGAAGTGGCCAAGAGATTTAAGACACCAGCCCAGGCTTTTCGAGTTTCCCCTGGACACAGATGCCCACTTTAGGAGAGATTTCTAATGGTGCTTTCCAGCTTTCAAAGTGCTTTCACATAGTTCATTGAATTTGATCCTTCTCTCAGTACCCTGAATTATTATGTCAGGAACCCTCCCTATTTTAGAGATGAGCAATTTAGGTTTAGAGATTAAAGGATTTGTCTAGAGTTACATGCTAAGGAAAGAACCAAATCAGCATTAGAACGCAGGTACAGTGCTTCTCAAGAATCACCTGGAGATTCTGATTTAGTAGGTTGATGGTATAGCTAGAGATTCTTAACAATCTTCTAGGTAATATCGACATAGCTGGTTCCTGACCATACTTTGAATAGCAAGGTTCTAGACCTCATTGCCTTACATAAATAAAAATTAATTGAAAATATATGGAAAATTTATTTTTCTAAAACCATCTCACAAAGATGTCACTTGAGTAACTATAAGACTCGATAGCACTAGATATGTCTCTATGGTCATGTAGCTATGCTGCTCATACTCTTTCATCCAAATCTGTCATTTTTTTTGGCCAGGGAAATATCTGTTTTATACTTTGCAATGAGTCCTCTTTTTTCCTACCTCATATTCTTTATTCACATCTGTCCATCTGTCCCCTGTGTTTAAGTAGCTCATCTCGTCCCTTCTACTAATATGGGTCCATTTTATTCTTCAAAATCCAGTGTATTTTACCAAGAATTTCCCTCAATTGAATTAAACAATCTCAATCCATATCTCAGTGCCTCAATTAGTAAACACATGCAACTATTATATCTATTAACTTTTTTGTAATCTATAATATATTCTGCATAATCCATACATTTGTAGAGAGTAACATGTACTATAAGGAAAGAATACATTTTTCACCGTAGTTCTCATATGGATACATTCTTTCTAGATAGAGAAGTATGTCAAAATTATATCTTGATTTGGTAGAATGAGTAAGGAGTACCATATTATAGTATCAATGTGAGGTAATGGTTTTCAGCTGGCTTCTGGAATCACATAGACTTGTGATTTGAATCCCAGAACATCTATCCATGTGACCTGGGCAGTTTAACCTCTTCTATACAATGGGAATAAGTGATGGAACTTATTTTTTAAGATTATCTATTCAATAAATGTTAGAGCATAATTTTCTATTTTACACAGAATAATTAATATATGACTGATAGTGTCAAAATATAACAGTGAATCTCACTTAGCATCAATTTCATAAAATTGTACACAAGGATAAGTGCTGAGCAAATAGATTAATGATTAATTGACAGATATGTACTTTTAAAGGCTACAATATATGATCCTACAGTCTGCTTTCTAAGTCTGTAAGATTTGTTTTCTAAATAAAAAAAATTAATATTATGTATATGTATTATACATAGCATGATAATTTTATTTGGGGCTTTGTAAATGTACATAATAATATTAAAATATATTTGGAAAGTTCTTATTAAAAAATTGAAAACAAAAATAATCTGTGACCTTATCAAGAGTTCGTTTTCAGTAGTGAAATAGAAAACTCAGTAACTCTTATTAGCTGTAATTAATATATACAAAGTCATTTAAAGTAATTCTTAAGCATTTTTTTTGGTCTGAAATATAGAGTGTTTGAATGTAGAACCAAGACCTTGAGTCTTTCCTGTAGATTTTTCCGTATTGTAACTTCTGCCATCTACATAATCTTAGTGCCCCCAATTTTTTTGCTTACTCAAGGCCTGGTTCTCGAAGTTTAACCTGCTAACATGCTCAGGGGAGTCAGAATAAGAGAAATATAATTGTTTCACATGTTCACAGAATGTGTGTATGAATCTGGGCATGAAGATGCTAGATATAGATAGTTGCAAGGGAGAGAGGCACTAAAGGAAAACAAAGTCTGAGAAGAAAGAACACATGGTGTGTATTAAGGAAAGTAAGGAACCTGGACTGTTTTGAGTGGACTGTCTATAGTATAGAATGGAGAAAGATAAATCTAATGGAGCAAGTAAGGCTGAATTTGTAAAATCCTACATGATGGAGGAATTTGAATATGATGCTGAAGGTTTATACTCTAAAGTTTGTTAATTCGAGCAATCACATGATGAAATCTATGTTTTAGTGATAACAGCCAGACAAGTGTGCAGAATGGCTTGGATCCAGAAGAGATCAAAAGCAAGAACCCATTTAGAAGGTGACTGCGTCAGTGCAGGTATAAGGTAAGAAGAGGCATCCTAGAGATGGCCATGGTGTTAGAGAGGGCAGAATGAGAGTGGAAGACAATCAATTGCCTTAAAAGAATCAGGACATTCTGTTGTCTGTCTGCATTTGGGGAGATAAAAGAAAGGGAGAAATTAACCCTAACTGAGAGGTTGCAAATCCAGGGAACTGGCAGAATAAGTGTCACAAATGACAAAACAGATGATTCGTTTGCTATTACACATGTTGCTTTGAGGTAATTTCAGAACCTTTGAATGAACATGCTTTGTGGTCAACTGAGTCTCAAGTGAAGCAGGAAGTAAAATTGAGAGGAAACATTACAGAAGTGGTAGTCCAAGTGTATGACTACATTAATTCTCTAATGGGATAAGTTGAAAAGAAGAAGATGCAGAAAGCTAAGAATGGAATCATGTCTACACAGAATGGAAAGAGGTACAGAGTTAGTTAGAGACAGAGGAGGACTGGTCAGTGAGGTAGGAGAGATGAATTAAAGCAGAAGGCAAAATGGTAGAATTTCTTGAAAGCTGGTTAATTAATTGTGTACCATGTAACAGAGAAATAGGGGTCAAGTTCTAGGGGGAACTATATTCTTTTTAATTCACAATATGCCTCTCAACTTTCATGCATAAATTGCTACTTTATGTAAACATTAGTGTAAATATGGAAATATGTATTATTGAATAAATTTTGAAAAATAGTAATGAGAAATTGAGCTAAATTACTCATTCTTGATAAATATTTATATTGTGTGAGAAAAGAGGCAGTCTTTTTAGCAAATCGAAAAGTTTAAATCTCAATAACTATAATATAAGAATAATTTTGAAAATCATGTAATATATTGACTAACTACACTCATAGAAGCATGCATACTAATGTGATGAACTATCCACTCTTCTAAGACTAACTTCTTCACTATGCCTCATGCTTTCTCCTTTTGTGAGAACAAACTCCATCCAATCTTTGCTTTCTAGTGGGTCATTCCTATCAATACACAAATATGTTATTTCTTCACATTCAACCTGTTAGGAAGACAATCTTCCTCAACCCCACTTTCTCTTTCAGGTTTTGCCCATTTTTCCTGCTTATAGACCACTTTCTCAAAAAAAAAACAAAACAAACAAAAAAAAAACTGACTTTAACTTGCTGCCTTTGATTCTTCTTTCCTTATCACCTCTTAAATCCACACTAATCAGCCTGATACCTCCATCCTTTCACTCCACCCACAACAGCTCTGTCCAAATCACCGAGATCTCCATACTTCTAAATCCAATCGTCAGTTCTCAGTCACTCAGCCTCTCAGTAGCATTTGATGCACATGATTACTTTTATGAAATACTTTTTCCATGCACCAAACTAAACTCATGATATTTTAAACATGCTCCTTCTACAGTAAATGACAACTCTATCTTTCCCATTGCTTGGGCCAAAAACTTTGGTGTCATCTTTAACTTCTTTATTTTTCTCAAACCCTTATCCAATATGTTGGCAAATCCTAATGGCTCTGCAATCAAAATAAATCCAGAAATCTGGCCATTTCTACCCTTGATGGAAGATATTATCATCTCCCACCTTGGTTATTATGAATCTAACTCATCTCCCTGTTTCTATCCTGTCCTTTTCTGTGATCCATCTCCATACAACAGCTTGGGATACTTTCAAGAAGTTAAGACATATAATTTATTTGTTCAAATTTTCCAATCACTTTCCATGTCACCCAGAGGAAAAGCCAAGCCCTTCATGATGACCTAGAAGGCCCTATATAATCTCATGCCTGTTACTTTTCTAATCCTGACAACTGTAATAGCTTTGATTTGCCCATGTCTGTGATGCTGAACTTGATGTATCCGTTGCTTGAATCTCTGTGTGGTTTACTCTCTCAATTCCTTTAGGATTGAATCTATTCATATTTTACCTTTCAATAAGGCCTTCCTTCACCTGCTTATTAAAAATATAAATCCTAGCTCTTTATATTCCCAACCCTCTGTCATACTTTATTTTTTTACTGTACTTGCTACATTATGACAAAATATGTATTTTATGGTAACACCATTGGAGTAAGGATTTTTTTTTTTTTTTTTCATTGCTGTATCCCAGCACCTAGAACTGGTCTGGCACATAATAGGCACTCAATACATATGAATGAATCAACCACAAAATCAGCCCAATCTTATTTAATAAAATTAGTTGCATTCATCTTATATTGAACATTTGGAAAACTTTTTTAATTGCCCATAGAATATTTTTATTCTAATCCAGTTATAATCCAATGATAAATTTCAAAGGCTTGTTTAAGTATTTTAGGAAATATTGGTTTCAATGGGAACATTACTTTATGCATTTGTAGTAAATGCATCAAGGAATTAATATATGTGAGAAGGTCCTGGCATGGATTACTGTGATTATCAGCTTCTCAACAGTGTTCTCCTGGCTATAAATATGTCTCACTTTCCATAGTCAATGATTTAATGAGAAGCAGTGTGGTCAATGGAAAGAGACTGAGATTTTAAGAAGCCTAGGCTATCCTCATCAGTTGTGTGACCTTGGATAAATTATTTAATCTCTCTGTGGTGTTTTCCTTTTTAAAAAATGATAACAAGAGTGAGTTTGTTGTGATTATTATATGAAGTCTCAGAAATTCTTTGATAGCAGGAACTTTGTTTTGTTCATTATTATAGTCTCAGTGAGGATGTGACTGGTGAGTATCACTCAGTACACTCAATAAAATAAATATTTGTTGAATGAATGAATGAATAAATGAGTAAAGTGTGCAAAGCACCTAGACTAGGGCCTAGCATAGTGTAGGCACTCAAAATTTTAATAATTATTTTAATAAATTTAATAAATTTAAACATTTTAATAATTATTAGTAAAATAACTTTAGTTATACAAAACAGAGATTCGATCACACAGAATAAGTTCTAGCTGACATCAACTGTTTGTTCCTTATTGAATAGAACTGAAGATGTTTGATTGAGCTTAAGGAATATTTTTAGCATTAGAATTAGTAAGTGTTTTCTTTGGCTTTTCTCTTGATGAAAAGAACTATTCAACACTGAAACTATAACTGTAATTTAAATAGAAGTTGCAATATATTTTGGCTAACAGTTAATGTCAAAATACAACTTCCTTGGGTTTTTCTACAAATTTGATGGTACAGTAGAACTATAAGTAAGTGATCCCTATGCTTTCAACTGAACCGTTTACTCATGGTCAACAATGGTACCATGGCAAAATCCAGATATGGCAACTACCAGTTACATCTCCTTGTACGTTATGACACCTCTCCTGCTGTGTTCAATGCTATCAGGACAGCGTTGGCCATATTTACCTCTGAACAGAGAATGGAATGGAAACTGGAATGGAAAAATCTAAGTTCCAGGATTTAAGTAACTAAGCATATAATATTTAACTGTTGGACTCAGTTTCTCATCTATTAAAGGTGGATAAAAAATACATACCTTATCCACCTTTCAACGTAATTTAGAAAGGAAAAGTACTTATTTTACCCAGGGATGCTTTAGTTGCAAGCAACAAAGTAAAATCTAAAGTTTATTTAAATAAAGGAAGAGTTTTAATCAGACATCAGGCCTATCTTATGAAACCAGAGATAGGATGTGTAGCGAGAGCCTAAGTGAGTGCTGGAACAGAAATCTAGAAAGCCCTCAGAAACCACAGCTGCTTAGTTCAACCACCTTTTCTCTGTACCACTTGTGTTCTTTATACTGCTTGTGTTTCTACTTAATTTTCTTGATTTTCTCCATAGACTGGCTCTGTTGGTTGGCCCATTAATACACAAAGTCCTCAGTTGCTAGTGACTTGACAGGTAGAGTACCCTCAGAAAACAAATTCAACCTCTCTGTGTTTTAACTGCAAATTCTCAGAAAAGAGAATATCAGAGACCTCATTTGATTTAGGTGTCCTGGTCCAATTAGATATGACCCAAGTTTGGGTCACATGTCTTGCTGCCCATTCATGGGTCTCGTGGGAACATTTGTAGATTCTTTAAAAGTGTTAGGAAGCATTGAGAAATAATGTGCGAATGAAGTGATTGGCTTTTCCAGTTCATGTCTTTAAACTTCTTTGGTGATTAAAAACAAATGTACAAAGAATTGAAATCAAACATCTCTGTTTTCCCAGTATATTGATTATGGATATAAAACAATTATATTCAGATAACTGACTCGATTATGATTTGAAAAGATTAATTTAGCTCAGAGAAGGGTCTAATTTACAACTATGGAGTCATATGGTGGGCAAGATATGTTCCGAGTGCTTTGTTGAGGTTATAGCATCACAGTTTCCTTCTTCCCCATACCTCAGTGACACCTACTCACCAAACTTTCAATTCCTTTTATCTGAAATTTAAAAAGAAGAAACAGAACAAACAAACAAACAAACAAACAAAACTCTAGGAAATATTTAGACCCTTATAAAAACAGAAAAAGAGAGCTTGCTTGGAAAGTTTTAAAAAAGTTATGTTTGATCCCTGAGGTATATGTGGTTCATCTCGAATTTTTTTTTTCTTTTAATGTAAATATGTAGTCATATTACCAAATTAGCATTGAGTAGGCTCCAGTGTGGGTTTTTTTTGGTTACCTGTGGAGAGTCTCTTTCTCTTCATTAATGTCTTTTTAAGCATTTCTAAATGAATTTTATTTGTATTGCACTAATGGCATATATGGCTCATAGAGAAAAGTTTGGGGAACATGGAATAATATAAAAAAAATAGGAAAAATGCCACAGATAATCACACTACCTACAGGTACCAATTGTTCATATTTTGTCATATTTCAGTATTTTTAAATATTTTTAAATTATTTTCCTAATGGAGGTCATACTGCATATGCGGCTTGGTCTCTGTGTTTTCCACTTAACATTTTATAATGTGAAGTTTTGTGTGTCTTTAAACTCTTTATAAAAATCTTTAATGGTGTCATAATATTCTACTAAATTGATGGTCTATATAGTAAAAAGTTTTGTTTCCTTTACCCTAAGAGTGGACATTTAGGTTGTTTTTTTATTTTACGTTATTATAACTGTAATCTACATGACAATGCAAATTTTTAGCATACACTATTTGTCCAAATATTTATTTATTTAATGAGATAAATTGCCAGGAAAATAATTACTTAATCAAAGGTTGTACATTATGTCCATGCTTCTGAAACCATTTCCAAATTTCTTTTCAGAATACCTGTACCATTTGTTATTTTAAAATTTAAAACTTATAGATAAATTGAAGAATAATCCTATGAGCCCTGTTATCTCTTCACTTAGATTGGCTAGCTGAAAATATTTTGTCACATTTTCTTCCCCCTCTTTCTCATATATATGATACATACAATATGTATATATGTAAATATATGTGTGCATGTGTGTGTGTGAGTGTGTGTATGTATGTGAGGGATATTTATTTATTATGGTTGGACTATTTGAAAATAAGCTTCAGATACTTGGCTGCTAAATTCTTTATTGTGTATCTTCTTCATATCTTCTACATATCTACAATACTATTAATACATTTAAGACAACTAACAACAAATCCATAACATCGAATATCCAGTTCATATTTGCATTTCTCTGGTTGTCCCCAAATAAAATATCTTTACATCCTTTTCTTAAATCCAAAATTCAATAAAATCTCATATATTGCATCTATTTTATGTCTCTTTAGTATATTGTATATTAAAAATGGTTTAAGAAAGTCTTTTTCTAAGAAGAGATTAAATGTTTTCACCTATATTTTCTACTAGGTTTTTTTTAATAACAAATTTTTATATCCAATTGGAACTTATTTGAGTCTTAGTGACTGCTGAATATCTCAGATTATTTTTCTTTCTAAATAGCTTATTTTCTTCCAGCAAAATTTATATGTAGTTTCTGAATTTCTCACTTACTTCTGAAGTCTTTCTAAGACCTTATTCAGCATTTGTTAAATTCTTACACATGTTAACTAAGATCTGTTTCAGGATCATTTGTTCGTTGATCTTATACCAGTTCCAGATGACTATAATGATTGTAGATTTGTAATAGATGTTAATAAATGATAAGTCCAATTATCATTATCCTCATTTTCCATTGTCTGTTTTTTGAATTGTTACACAAGTTTCGTTCCTTAAATAAATGTTAGAATTTAAAAAATTTCTTCCTCTATAATATAAAGAATATCACATTGATCTTTTCATTGAAAGTCTAGTTAGCCTCTAGAATTATTTTTTATTTAAATTTACCTATTTCTCTTGATTGTTAACTCTTGGTACTTGACAAGAATTTTATATTAACATTACTCTATGGCTTTCAAAAGCTAAGGTGAATAGGTATAGAATATTCCTCACAATATCTGTTAGCTACTCAGTCATAAGTATTCCAAATTCTATGCCAAAATTAAGTTATATAGACCTATAATTCTGCACAATATTTATTACCACCTCTCTCTTCTACCCTAACCCACCCCCACTGCTTTGATGAAATTGTACTTTGGTGTGAAGTCATCAGCTTTGATAATTAAAAAGATTCCCCGATTTAATTTGTTGCTATGTTGATATTAAGGAAGCTCTTTGTTACATTATATAAGGTCTTGCTTGTGAGAACCTATGGGAAACTTTTCTTTCTAGCTCCACTATGAGGAGTGCTTTTCCCAAATAGTTGTTATGTTTTAATCTTATGGATATTGAATCTTATAACTTATTATGTTTGAATTTATACTTTGTTGAGTTGACATCATAAAGCCAAATTTATTATCCTCATTCATTCATATATTCCTTCAGATCTCCAACAAATTAATGAATAATTTTAAAGCATTCTGTTTCTCTGCTTTTCTTCTATGAGTAAATACTTGCATCGAAATGGTGTTTGTGCTACCTGTTTAAATTGCTGCTTTAACTGGTCTTTTTGTTTTTTGTTTTTTTCTTTTCTTTTTAAAATATTGTGAACTTACCTATAAACTGAAGGAATGGTTTTGGGGAGCAGTAAAGGAATGGAGAGAATACCCACTATGGTAATAATGAGCTTGGGTCTCATATTTTAAGGAGACTGTAAGTTTAGCTTTGCTCTGTCGCTGGAGCAGAAGTGTTGTAAACACTTGAAAATCACTACATCCAGGCTTAAGCTCCCTTTGCTCCATCTCCTTCTATAAACCTTTACTTATGCCTTTCAAAATATGAGAGAATTGACCTCGTTACTATTTATAGAGATTTTACTTACACAAAGCTCAAGGCCCTTCAGAGACTCTTAATATTACAGCACCTATTGAGACAATTTAAATAAGTGAATTGTTATATATTCCGAAATATTCCTGTAAAGAAGGGTACACCACATTCTCTCTTTCCCAGTTCAAGAACAATAATGAGTTCTGATTCTATACTTAAACAGCTGCATGAAAAGAATCACACAGGACAAAGTCTCCTGACATGTCACAGGACATGCAGCTTTCAGACAGAATAATGCGATGACAGGCTATTTACACACATATCAGGAGAACGGGCTTTATGCTCTTCCCCCCAACTGCCTTCAACTTTCTCTTTTGATGAATAGTTTTCTTTAAAAGCTAATATCCTCATTGTAATATAAGGTGCTATAAATATATACACTTCTTTCTCTTGGCGTTATATAGTAGGTCAAAGGTCATATTTACCATCTCTTTATAGAGAACAAAGAATCTAGAAAATTTTTTTATTAACAAGTAGTATAGCTAGAGGAAATAATAGAGATTACCTTTTCACAAGCTGAAGTAACAGCGTGATAAGTTCAGGGCCTGATATCATGGAGACAAATGTCTGGTTTTATTTCTAAAAGGGCAAAATAAGGCTATCAAACCTCACAGCACTGCATAAGAGGTTAAGCCAATCTCTGTGAAGAGCTAGCAGACATTTTTCTTTTATCTCTGTGGGGTAAGCCTTCATTTCGAGATTTTGTTCTTTGCGTGTTTTAGGTTTTGTATATATGTAGCCAAGCTTTGAAGAAGTTCATTCTAAGTAATCATATTTCTGAAATTATATAGAGTGTTTTGGATTAAGGTCATCATTATTCAGTTGCTCAGCTTTTCTTCCGATAAAAATGGTAACAGTCAAACTGACAAGACTCAAGAATTTCTGAAAAGCACTTAGCTAAACTACATACTATTTGCATTTTAGTATCATATAACATTTAAATAAGAAAATCATTTATAAAAATTAAAGAAGAGAGAGATCTTTTGAGCAAACCAAGTTTATTCTGAATAGGAAGCAATATTTATTGTTTTAAAGTGATACTGTGAAGGAATTATAGATTTATTTCTTTGACGAAACACCAAAGGTGAAGAAGACAGGGTGGAATCCTCATTGCACTTTATTATCAAAGAGCTGCATTTTATATTATTTAATAAAATTAAATTTCAACTTCATCATAGATTTTTTCACGTTAACAGCCAAGTGTTGTTTCTTTTGATGATCTCGTAATGCTATTTTCTGCTTTGCGATTATTACCATTGTTAGTGGGGATTCTCCTTTAGCCACCTGGAGTACCGTGTTGGAAGACAATGCCAAACCCTGAAGTGGCTTCTATATCTCCAAGGAGAAACTGTGAAGTACATTTTGTATTTACTGAATGTTATTATAATATACCTGTTAGTAATGCAAAAATAGTGTATGGATCACTGATAGTTTTCTTTAACCTTAATGTTTGATTGTCATATGTACATTTCCCAAATCTTCTGGGTAGGCATTTGCTATAATAATTTTGGAATGCTTTTGATGCGTTTCCAGTCTTGAAAAAGCAAAAGAAGAAATAATGGCTGTGCCAGATCTTTCTGAATCAGTGTCTGACCTGATTGCTTTTCTTCAAGGAAGCATATATCAATCAGGCTTAATTTCTAAGAAATGCTTTGTTATGTTTGAAGCACAACTATTCATACTTCTCATAGCAAAACACAGAAGCTGAAAAACAATGTTTTAAATGGAGCCAGCCCATTTAATTACTGAGCGTAATCTTTTTATAAAATTTTACAAAAATCCTTCCTTCCAACTTTTGCATTCCTATTGAGCTTGGTCGCTTCACAGGTTTTGATGACCTAGCAAGTATAAAGCACTATACATTAAACGCAGCGTTGACAAAGGAAATTCACTAGCAAGGGTTTCATTAACTGGGGATTAAGCTAAAACCCTTTCCCAGAATTACCAATAAATGAGACTCTAATCTAAAATTTCACATTAAGTTTACTACAACTAAAATGTGTGTGTTCACACGTGTGTGTGCTTGCTGAATGAGTGTGTATGTGAATGAGGTCGAATCTTAAATGAGTTAAAAAAAATCTAGTTAGCCAGAAAAGTACAAATTTTCTTGGTTATTTTGTAAGTATAATGTACTAAGAGGAAGAAAATCCTACAACTTAGAGCATACTCTATAGATCTATCCAAGCAGATACAGAAACACGTAGCAGAGAGATTTGAAAAGTAAACTCTTTACTACATTCTATGGGTGGGTTTAGGCCTGATTTGAGAGAATATCTTTAATATTTATTTCGCAGAGTGGAAATTTTTAAAAAGCTGTTTGTAAAGTTGATCCTGAAAATACCACTCTGAATGGTTTGCGATTAAATTTTTTTAAATTATATTTAGATTTAGTTATGTTTATTAAACTACCCTAAGATTAGCATGGAGATTGCTCAGAACTTGTTGAACTGTTTTTTTATACTACTTATTTAAATGTAGATTTTGAAGCAAATTTGGTTGTAATTGAAAATATTAAAAGAAACCTAATTACATAAGGGAATTATAATAGTTTACTATTTATTAACCATATTTTTTAGTTAAGGGTATTAGCTTTACCAATTTTTGGTCTGAATAATTCGAACTGATAGTTAAATTCAGTGGATAATGGCTTATTAAACTTCAGTTTCTACTGTTAGGATCTAATTTCAATCATGAAGGTTGTGTTAAATATGGACATGTTTATAAAATAATAGTCCTGGGAGCTTCGAATGAACTCTATGAAAAACCTGATTTAGTTCCTACTCTCAAGCTAATAAATTATCTCCCACCTCAGCAAATGAGTCAATGGAAGCTTTGAGAAGTTAAGCACCCTGCTCTAGGCCTTGCATTGTGTTTCTGTATTGTAAATGGGAGACTAGAAGGCAGGTAGGTTTCCCATCATCTTGTTAGTTTCCTTCATTGCATCACACTGCATTTTTTAAAAATGATTTTATTAGTATGAATTCATTCTATAAATTCAAATTTACATGTATTTGTTATAATTTAATCTGTGAGAACCCTGAGCTATTTTAGTGAACACAAACATTTGGAATTATAATATCACACTGCATTTTAATAAATAATTTTCACTTTAAAAAGTTTTATTATGGAATTTATAAATTTCAAATATACCTGAAATTATAGAATAGTATAGAAACCCTTTTAAACTCAACATCCAGATTAAATAGTTATCCACTCATGGCCAATCTTGTTTTCATCTATACCCCAATTTACTTTCCTTCTTTCATATTAGTTTGAAACAAACCCTAGACATTATATAGACATGCACAAACACACATATATACAAGAGATAAAATTCAAGTTTATATTGACGTTTCCACAGGACTACAGGATTTTAATCTCCCTCTCTTCCCCTTTTCCTAACCAATTTAAAATGTTCTCTGTTGTTTGCAAGCAAAAGCATGCTAATTAAACTAAGCATCTTTCATGGAAATAATAAAATTAATTACCATCTTCTACTATGTGTCAAAGGAGCTTTAGAGAAATTTCATAATCGTGGATAAAGAAACCTACATGAAACAACAATAACAGCTATTTGAATTTATTACATCCTTGGCACTAGGCTGAACTCTTTAAAACGTGATCACACATAATCCTCATGCAGCCCTATAAGGAAGGTACTTATTAGGGCCCTTAGCAAGTGAAGAATGTGAGCTTAAGAAGGTTAACTTTCAGGCCCAGATCACAGTTAAAACGTAACCTCAGAGCCTGAGTATTTAGCCACCATGCACTGACTTTTGGGATAAATATAGATATCGAGTATAGAATTGTCTAATTTGAAAACCCTGATAAGACATTTAGACAATGACCCATAGGTGGGGGAAGATACTATCAAAGTTGAACCATTGTTAATATGCTAGAGCTATACCAGATTAAAATTTTGAGAATCATTATTGATCAGATGAAAGAAGGTGAAAATATGCTTGGAGAACATATTACATGATTAACACTTAAATACTGCCCTTGTACAAAACTTTTGGAAATAAGTGACATTTTAATTGAAAGTAAGAAAAATGCTGGAGTAGCAGATCCAGTCAGATTATTTGAAAATTTTCATCACGAACTCTACTCCTTTATCATTTCTTAGTTCTCAGTCCAAGTTTCTCACTTTAATATTTGGTGGGAGAACTAAAGCATTTGAATTTTTATGTTTCTTTTCTTTTTAATATAGTCAGTGGGATCAAAACTCCTTGGGACCTAAAACATATAAAACAAGTATAAATGAAATGTACTTTAAAATGCACTCAAGTTTATTAGAATTATATCCGCTGCTCTTATTTGTGTCAAACAGAAAAATGAGATGGCTTAAAAAATAATAAACTTTTTTTTCTCTCAACAAAAAGCTCCTCAGATAAGGGTGGTCTCAAGTCATCAATTGCTGATCTGACAGAGTAAATCTGAAACAAATTGCGGCCATGATAATCCCTTTTTGGTATGACATGCTGACCACGAAAGAAATCACAAGTGTCTGAGAAATCAGTTGATTTAGCTGGTGAACAATACATTCATTATCATCTACTGAGATGAATGTAATCTCTTTTATCTTTACACATTAAAGTATTTTTTTAAGGTATAGGTATATTTACCGAGAAAAAATAAATGATCATCTAATTATCTTTGACAATTTTAAACCCATTATGAATAATTTTAAATGAATACATTTTGTTTGATCTTTTATTTATTTGAATTGCTTATGATCTGTGTACAAAATGGCATTAAATAAAATAATAGTACCATGTGAAATTCAAATAAGGTTTAATTAATATATAAGGTGTTCAAACAAAAAAGCATCATTGTTCAAATGTTTTTTAGGATGAAAATGAAAAGCAATGCATTCTTAATGCGCAAGTTTAGTTCTTATCCTTGATTTTGTATTTAAATGATCATCTTTCCTGCTCTCTAGAACGTATTTTACATAACACTTCAGGACTCCCATAATAATACCATAATTAGTGGCTAAATAACAGGTCCAATCATTGAGCTAGCAAGAGTTTCATAACAGGTCAAAAGGCTTGATCTGGAGAATAGAAGTAAAAGGCCCTTTGTTTCATTAGGTTGGTGTTATTTTAAAAAAGTCTTTATTTTAGTTGCTTTTATTTGGACTTAATACTTCTTTTCATTTAGTTCATTTAATTTTGGTTGTCTCAATTCCACACCTTTGACCAGCTCAAAAAATTATTCCAAATCAAGTTACAGAGGGACAGTTTTGGATCATTAAAATATAATACTTGCAATTATATATTAAATAGCTTATGAGATAATAGCATTTGATATAAGAAATGATTTAAGTATGGATTAAATTTGAAAAAGTATTATATTAAAACCCCAGAAACAAGCTTTTTTTTTTCTAGGATTTAAAAAACCCTACAATAGTAAACGATTAGAAAATATCAATATTTTGAGCAATTGTTACAAGTAAAAAATTCCAATGTACCAAAAAATGGTACTTAGATTTCTTTGCTGGCCGTTCTTATTAAGTTTCAAATCTAGCAAGGAAGACCCAAGCGTGTTTTTTATTAAAGCTTAAACAACCAGCTAGTGTAATGTTCCTGAACTTTCATCCATCATGCTACCAATTTCTTCATACTAAGGAAACATTATATTCTCTTGTTATGTCTCACAGACAAGAAATACATTCACAAAGTTTTGCCAGTGACAAATGGATAATTTGAAAGTGAAAGTCAGACACAGCACAATGCTTACTAGAAGGTGTTCAGAAGGTAGGGCAAAGAGATTTCAAAAACATTTTACAATAGTATGAACCATACCCAGGCAATCCTTAAATGATGAAATCTGCATTTTTCCCTGGTCTCATGAAATTTGGGGCTCATAAATCAGCAGTGGAAGTAGTTCCAGAAATCACCATGCATTTAGGTAGGGAAAACAAGTCTTTATAGAGAGCATGTAACACAATCATAGACAATTAGGATAAAGTTGCTGAAAGAAATTATAACATAAAAAGTTTTGTAAGAGAGCTTATTGTTCTCATATTGTTGGCAAACTAAGAGTATTTGGATACTCCTAAACAATGAGGAAATATTTGAAAATTAAATATCAGAAAAATGAGTTGAATTTGGCTGCTGAAGAAATTATTACTCTTTATTACTTCAGTGGAAGCAGGCTATTATAACAGATATGTTCAAGAAAACTCACAATATGTTTCCCACTGGTGGTGACTCAGCTCTGGGTGTCACGCTGTGTGAAGCAGGAAGTTTTGATCTCATCATTTTAGGACTGTTCCACTCTGCCATTTTGACTCACAGTAGTAGTCTTGGTAAATAACTAACAAAAAATAAAATGCATGAAGATCAAATCTGTACACAATTGTTTTTCTAAATCAAATTTAGATGTGCAAAAAGGGATCATGGGACATCGTTCTTAAACAAATAACAACCACACATACAATCACAAACCAAAAAATCCACAATGGCTTTGGTAAAAATTGATATGGATAAAAATCCCTCAGATTTGCTAAATCTTCATTGATGATTTATATTGTAAAATTATATTGAAAGTAAGTTTAGTAAACTTAAAAAAATAACAAAAAATGTAAATGGGTGCCACTTTGATAATTATTAAGAGATTAAATTGATAAATTCTGCAAAAAATCATTATATATACAAATTGATTGTTAAAGTGTTTGTTTTCATAAACATGATTTCAAATTGCACACAGATATAGTATAGTAGATCAAAAATGACCATAAATTATAATATTGTATATTCAATTTTATAAATTATTATTCATTTATTGACACTTAACTTTCACTTATTGCCAGTTTAATGATTACTTAGGAGGATAAATTGAGCAATTTACTTCAGAGTTTTCACCCAAAAAAGTTACATTCTGTAAGTTCACTGAAATATTTAGGACGATATTTAATGCTTTCTAATATGATCACTCTCACCCCACTTTAATTTGGTGAAGCATCACTGTCTTTTCCTATTCATGGTGTTCTGCCACTATTTGTTTTAAAAAATAAGACTAATTTATGCCTAATGAATACTTTCTGTATTACTAGAGTTTATAACAAATACAGAGATTTTCTGCCTATTTTTAAGCATTAAATGAAAAAAATTGGAAATATGAAATTTAATTCCAGCAGTCCAAGACAAGTTCCATGTTAAATAACTAAATTCTTATCAACAAATCCACTCAATGTATGAAATTTTTACAATATATAAGACTAGGATTTATTTCAGGTGGATTGTCACCATTTTTATGGTTCTCCAGATCTAAAAATTCAGTTATCTTTATTTTCTTTCTGTTATTTTTGATATCCTTTCTGTCATCAATCTCTTTATGAATCATTCACATGTATTTCCCTCACTTTCCTCACAACCACAATCTTAGCCTATTACTCTGATTTGCCTGCCTTTAGCCTTGTCTCACTCCTCTCTACCCTTTATGGTGATTTCCCACAGCCTGGATTTTGTTTAGGTATCTATAATGATTCCTTTTAAAAATAGCAGACTCAGACTTCTGGTTCTGGTGTCCAAAATGTCCAAAATTTTGCTCATTTTACTAACATTTTCTTGCCCGCTTAAGCAATCTTCTCTAATCAGATCATTCCTCTCAGAATTCCCATGTAGGTACCCACTTCTTCATTTTGTTCACACACCGTCTGCTTCTCTTTAATTAGAATGTCCTCTGCCTTCTTATCATTCTATTATTCCACATCAGCCTTCCTTTGAATACTTATTTCAACGTCCACCTCCTCCTTAAAGTATTTTCCTGTCGACCTTAGTCTATGTTGAAACTCTATACATAATTGTCTCTGTTGTATATGTTCAACCATGGACTTTTCTTAAATTGCTTTTTTAAAATTGTCTTTCTCCCAGATTTTAAACTTTAATAGGAAAACTAGGATGCATCAGCCTGTGATGAGCAATAAAGCCATTAAGACAATGAATAGTAGATGAACTTAAAAGTATTGAGATCTAAAGAATCAAAATGGCTTAATGTTCTTTATCAATAATGCCAAATACATATGCTATTTTCAAGTTTTACAGACTTTAAATTGCTAAACAAAAGAAAAGATTCAAAAATGGAACCTGAAATTGTAGGGATTCACATATTCCTTTGTAATCACATATGCATCAAAAAGAGTTATAATTTAAATTTAAGATGGAAAGAAGTTATTCAACAAATATAGCTTGTTTTTCTGTAAAGATAATTTATTTTATCAGAAGGATTTTAGCAACCTTTGTCTTTGACATAACTAAGGTTTTTACAAAGAACTGATTTTTAAAAAATTTTGTCAGTGTAAAACTATATGACAAGTGCTGTAGTCATTAATCAGCTTGAGAAGGTGAAAGTCATAAATTAAAACCACTTAAAAGCATTTTAGTTTCTTCATCAATTTGTTGAGAGAGTAGGAAGAACAGATAAACTGAACTGATTTCTCTGAACTCATCTCTGGTTTGATTTATTACGATTAACCACTAATTTCAGAAAAATGTTTTCACAGAAATGTTTCATCTAAAATGGAAATTAAAAATATATTTATTATCTCATATATGCTCAGCCAACACCATGCTCGATTTTCTTTGGTGGGCTACTCCAGACAGTATGAAGTTGGAAATGCTTTGTTCTCACCTCCGCTCTGTCTTCCAAATCATAGTAGTCCTTCATTTTATGGCTGAAAGAGTTCTTCAGGATTTTCCTGTTCCTTACTTTTACTTTACAAGTTCCTCTATTTTTCATCTTTAAACCAAACTGATTTTCTGGATATATAGAATTCAGTAGTCCAAGATTATACAGATTCAGTCTTTATAGATATGTTAACTTTCCCTTTTTTCTCTAGAATCTGAAGACCCGAGATGCGAACCTAACTCTGCCACCAACAAACCATTGACCTTGAGCCAGATAATTCCTCAGAGGCTCAGAGTGCTTACCTTTGAAGCCTGTGAGTGATAATAATGCTCCCTTTCATAGAGCTCTTGGGAGAATTGAACTCACTCTGAAGTAAGTGGGTACCTTGTCCTTTTCAACTTGGAAAACACACATTACTTGACTGAGTCTGGATATGCTGTGATTTAAAAGTTATTAAAAAGAAAATTATAATAGACACTGGTCCATCATTTAATAGATTTATTTTTGATCTGACCTTCAGCATGTGTTGCAGAAGCAATATAAAGGTCATAGGTGCTCACTGGAAAAAATGAAAAACTAGAAGCAGGACGTATAGATGAGTTTACAGACAAACCTTTTTGCATGAGATGCTCTTTTATCACCTTTCCATCTTTTCCCATCATCTTTTTCCAACAGAGCAGTGTGTTTGCCCAATTTATTCATTCTTTCAAATATGTTTATTGAGTGCTTACCATTTGTTAACCGTTTCTACATCTTTAAGACTTTTTCTAGTGGTAATGTCATAACATTCAGTTATTTCTAAGAAGTGTCAAAATTTTGACCCGTTACTGTCTGATCTCATAGTGCTAATCTATTAACATCAAGTCCACTGAGAATTAATATGAAAAAAGATTAGAGACTATAGTAAGATTATTGAACACTTGATAGTTTTGAACAAATATTATAATTATTCTTTTATACAGCAATTGGAAGAAAAAATCCAAATTAATCTATACTTATTATTCTTTCCTCAGTGGCATATCAAAGTCAGGATGGTGGAAACAGTCTGCCTTGAAGGAAGGCAGTAAGGGAATGCAGTACTCTTAGAGAATTTAAAAACAATAATATAACCAACTTTTAGTCAATCTGCTTTTTAATATCACCTCGTGCCACAATTCTAAAAAAA
>NW_011888805.1:13065998-13067984 GCF_000151845.1 Pteropus vampyrus | reverse complement strand
TCTTCCAAATCATAGTAGTCCTTCATTTTATGGCTGAAAGAGTTCTTCAGGATTTTCCTGTTCCTTACTTTTACTTTACAAGTTCCTCTATTTTTCATCTTTAAACCAAACTGATTTTCTGGATATATAGAATTCAGTAGTCCAAGATTATACAGATTCAGTCTTTATAGATATGTTAACTTTCCCTTTTTTCTCTAGAATCTGAAGACCCGAGATGTGAACCTAACTCTGCCACCAACAAACCATTGACCTTGAGTCAGATAATTCCTCAGAGGCTCAGAGTGCTTACCTTTGAAGCATGTGAGTGATAATAATGCTCCCTTTCATAGAGCTCTTGGGAGAATTGAACTCACTCTGAAGTAAGTGGGTACCTTGTCCTTTTCAACTTGGAAAACACACATTACTTGACTGAGTCTGGATATGCTGTGATTTAAAAGTTATTAAAAAGAAAATTATAATACACACTGGTCCATCATTTAATGATTTATTTTTGATCTGACCTTCAGCATGTGTTGCAGAAGCAATATAAAGGTCATAGGTACTCACTGGAAAAAATGAAAAACTAGAAGCAGGACGTATAGATGAGTTTACAGACAAACCTTTTTGCATGAGATGCTCTTTTATCACCTTTCCATCTTTTCCCATCATCTTTTTCCAGCAGAGCAGTGTGTTTGCCCAATTTATTCATTCTTTCAAATATGTTTATTGAGTGCTTACCATTTGTTAACCGTTTCTACATCTTTAAGACTTTTTCTAGTGGTAATGTCATAACATTCAGTTATTTCTAAGAAATGTCAAAATTTTGACCCGTTACTGTCTGATCTCATAGTGCTAATCTATTAACATCAAGTCCACTGAGAATTAATATGAAAAAAGATTAGAGACTATAGTAAGATTATTGAACACTTGATAGTTTTGAACAAATATTATAATTATTCTTTTATACAGCAATTGAAAGAAAAAATCCAAATTAATCTATACTTATTATTCTTTCCTCAGTGGCATATCAAAGTCAGGATGGTGGAAACAGTCTGCCTTGAAGGAAGGCAGTAAGGGAATGCAGTACTCTTAGAGAATTTAAAAACAATAATATAACCAACTTTTAGTCAATCTGCTTTTTAATATCACCTCGTGCCACAATTCTAAAAAAATGTTATTTACAAATTATTCTTTGAAAAAAAATCTTTTATTTGTCTAAGTTTAAACCATTGATATGGTTACTGTTTAGTTTTAATTACATATGTGTGTAAGCTTTAAATTAGCACATTTGTAGTACTTATTCTTTAATAAATTTCATTTTCTACATAAAGTGTATTTGGAAATCTTCCAGTTTTATAGTCTGACCCCAACACACAAACACTCAGCTACACACATTCATTTTCAGAACATGTTCTTAAGCCTTCCAAATCCTTCTAAGCTCACTTTGGGGGCAGTTTGTGTTCACAACTCCTGTGATACTTTTTATTCTTGTTTTTTAAATACTGGATTCAAAATCAATGATGACAGGATGTTGATTGCCAAGAGAAAGGAACAGAACTTAAGCTGCTTCAGTTCTGTTGTTCTGTTTATTCACTTAGAAATTTTATTTATATGTAAAACTTTCAACTTGTGGAAACATTTGAAGTCCCCTAGGCTTGATTCCAAAGAAAAAAAAAAGAGAATTGCACTTTTTGGAATTTATTATGAAATGAGATTTTTATGATTTTTCGTCACACTTATTCTTATGTTTAAGAATTTTTCTATTTATATATCTATTTCCTTATGTGAAAGAAATTTTTCAAAGCTAAAACTGATAAAAATATTTTTTACTCAACTATAAGCAAAGATAAATTAAAAATTTGACTATATCGCCTATGAATACAGGTAGGTCAATTTTGGTAAAGTTAGTTACAAATTTACAGAAATTAAGCCCCCAAAACAGGAAATGTAAAATTTATTAATCACTACTGTGATTGACTAATATGCATGTATAAACCTTTTTCTTTT
>NW_011888805.1:13026728-13065823 GCF_000151845.1 Pteropus vampyrus | reverse complement strand
AAAAAAAAAAAGAGTTTAAACAAAGTTAAACAAAATACATAGACAAAGATAGACATTGTGATTTAAAAAATTATTTTCTTGTTGAAAGACAAGTGTTAAACAGGGTTCCAAGTGGAGATAACTATCAACATTTGAATGGTTGTTTGTTGTTAAAATAATTCCAGGAATTGTTAGGTAACATACTTAGTGCAACATTTTTTTTCCTGCATATTTAGGAGATGCAATTAAAATGATCAGCTATGGGAATTTTAAAAGATTGTTTTAAAATTGTGTTTAAAAATTTGTGTTTAACCCAGGTTAAAAAATCCAAAGCAGACACTAACAACATCTCTTTCCCTTTGCATAGACTTCATGATCTAAAACAACGAAACAGATCAGAAAACTTTTTTTGTCCAAACATGGTTTACTTCCTTACTTTCAAGTCCCTATTCCCTTACTGCCTCCCCTAATCAGGACTAGACTAAACTAGATCAATCTTTTTTTCTTGATCTCTCTAAAGCAGAGTGCTCATTAACATAATTTTACTTAAGGGAAGCTATTTGATGTATGAGAAATCCAAAGCAACAGAATAAGGAAAGCTAAGGGCAAGCTTTTGTCCTGAGGTGAGAGCATAAGGCCAAGGCCTCTAGCTTCCTTCTGTGGACAGACCAAACTGTCTTCATTTTGTTTGTGCTATTGTTTGTCTGTTTTTAAGTTTGTAGATTTTTCTAAGGTGATTAAGTACCCAAGGAACATGTCCTGTCTACCAGGAAAAGACAGATTTTTCTTAGATGTTTGGATATCACAGGTAATACAGCCTGTGCCACTAGGGTCATAAGGAAGACTTCCTGGTAAAAATGAGCCCAAATCTTTCCGAAGTTCCAAAATTCCAAAATTTAATGAGAAGTAGAACTTTTCACTCTAGAATTAAAAAGAAGGCTTAAAAAACCAAGGTATAAGTAGTTGCATCAGGTCCTTTCCGATGCTTTTCCTTAGTAATAGATTTTGCCAAGGAAAAATTATCAGCTGTACAAAAGGGCACTAGATACACGATGGGACACATATGAAGGGGATGGCATGAAGGGAGGCAAAATTTGAAGGAAGATTTAGCCTGTCATGAACTATGTGATGAAAGTCATCTTCAGTATGCCCATTCACACATGGATTTGATACCTGGTATCCAGCCATTCATTGGGTGCCTTCAGCCTTTTACTTCATGATACCATATAGTGTTGAAATGTGTTTCAAGCCCTAAAACAGTCATGAACTCCTCCTAACATAGATTGACTTCTACATCTGATTACTCACAAAAGACCTTGAGGAATGGGAAATGACTAATCCGATAAATGAACCTCTGCCAGGTAATGATCTGGGTGCATTATCCCTTCCTAGCCATGTGAATTTATGTATTCTGAAGTTCTTAACCAAGAGGCATTCCAATAATCTAGTAGGAAGATAGTTTGGTTGGAGTGTGGGCAAGGTCCCTAAATAATTCTGAATAGGCAACTTCTTACTCTGCCTATGGATAGGGCTGACTCTGTGTCTAGATTTTCTGTAATAGTATGGAAAAATGTTTGTTGGATTCATGGTTTTTCAGCCAAGACTAAGTCTTTCCCAAAAAGCAGGACCCTTTGGTATGGATTTAGTAGTCTATCATCTCAAAAGAGACTTAAGACATTTCATTAGAGCCATATGCTTTCACAGTAACTTACATAGAAGTGAATATCTACGGTATACTAGGCATTGATGTAAATTTTTTACATGCATTACTTTTGCTAATCCTTTTATAATCTACTATCTTATTATCTCTATTTTATGGATAAAGAAGCCAAGGCAAACAGAGGTTAGGTGATTCGAACTGGAGTTGCTGGAATTTGAATCTGGACAATAGCTTGTACCAGAGTCCATGCTCTCAGTGACCACTCTATACACCCCTCTGCCCATGACCTAGGAAAAGCTTCACTCACCATCACAGAAGTCACTCCAGGCAAGTATCCTCATGGCACCATTTCTGTAATGCACTTACCACATTGTTCTATAGATTTTACATTTCTGCATCTCACCAGAGTATGATCTTCTTGAAGAGAGATATTTCACTTTATTCATCTTTGTTTACTGTTTGCAAAATAAATCAGTTCATGTTATTTGTTTTGTGGAAGGCAGTGCAGGAGAAATCAGTTGTGTAGGAGAAGATCTGATCTGTATCAAATGAGCCTGCATTGCTATCACGAGATCCAGGGAGTTGTTTTGTATGTAACTGGTACTGTGACCAAATCTGAGCTCAGTATTGCTCTCTCAGTGATATGACTCTAGAACAAACAAATAATGACCCAAACACGAGTCTTGAGAAAACTCTTTAAACATAAATTTGCAGTAAAACAAGAAAATTTAAAATCTAATCAGGGTATACCAAGCTTCTGGATAAAATCGCCCAAATACAGGGCACAGAGGAACTTGTTAAACCAAACCACAGAGATCTAGTCAGCAATATACAGCAATAAACAGGACAAATGTCTAGGGTTCTTCAATAATAAAATACAAGGAAAAAATAAAATGAGACAGAGAATCTATAGATTTTTCAATGACAAGCTACAAATCAAACCAAATCTCTGTGTGGATCCTGACTAATAAAGTGAAACAAACAAAACAAAACACTTCAGAGACAATTAGGGAAATTTGAATAGTGATGGGATATTTGGTAATGTTAGGGAAATATGAAGGAGTTATTGTCAACTTCTTTTCATATCTGAAAATGGAATTGATGTTTTTAAAAAATTGTCTTTTAGAGACACACTCTGAAGTATTTAGGAATGAAATGATATGATGCCTGGGATTTGCTTTAAAATCTATGGTGGAGTTACCATGAGTTGACAGTTATTTAAGCTGGGTCATGGGTACATGCATGATGGGTCTACTCATCTCATTATTTTTGTATGATGTAAACTTTTCCAGTATAATGGCTTACAAGTCCAGTATGATTTTCTTATACGAAAACTTGGGCTGGAATTGAGCACTTTCTTGTCATTCCTTAGTCAGTTACTCGCTCTATCAGTTATGTGCTGTTGTGTGCCAACCCCTACCCCCCAAACGATCATTTATTTTGTTTTTAAATCTGCAATTTGGGAAGATAGCAGGCACAACTCATCCTTGGTCCAGGCAACATCTGCTGGGGAAGCTCACCTGGGGTCTGGAAGATTTACTTTCAAGATGACTCATTCATATTGACTGTGTTAAAGAAAAAAAATATTTAATGACACTTGTTAAAGATGGTAAGGCAGACTTTATTCAAGACCATTTTGTTATGAATAGAGACTACTACAATAGGATCTTACGGTTGGGGAGAGAGATAGGGCTCAACTCTGACTACAACATGGGCAAGTGAGAATTTATAGCCGAGGAGCTGGGATATGTGTATAGAGGGCAGTGTGGAAAATTACTAAGAGGAAACAGGGGTAGGGAGGGTTCTGGCTAAATTGCTCTAAAAGGATTTTTGCTGAATAAAGGCCAGGGTGATTAGGCGTCACCTAGAAGTTGGCAGGTGAAGAACCCAGTCAGATCTCAAAAGTGATCAGATATCAAGGGCGGGGGCTTCTGGTCAAACTGACTTGGCAGAGTTCTTACTAAAGTTGATTTTAAAGGAAATGAACAGATGGGCCTAGGGGAAGTTTCAAAAATCTGACCAGTTTGTTTAAGCAATCTTCGTCAGCTGACAAGTTGGTGCACACTATCGGCTTGAGAGTTTGGCCAGTGCTGTGAGCCAGGGGCCTTGCTTTTTCTTTACCCGAGCTGCTTGGGCCTCCTGGGAACACAATCCACAGCCTGGATTCAAGAGGGAGCAACATCGACTCCTCCTTTCAGTAGGAAGGAGTCAAGAACTTAGAGGTCAGATTTTAAAATTGACCTACTAACCTCCTTTGCAGTCATTCACAGAGCCTCAGGACGGGTGTCAACCTACAGAACTGTTTATGAAAATAACTAGGATATATGTTACGGATGTTTGGGCCTTTAGATATAAACTCCTCTCCTAGGGTAGACCCAGCCTATGAGTATAGATGGTGTCCACCATCACTCAGGCAACACTCAGGCAGGCTGAGGTAAGAAAGAGTGAAACAAATCATTGGAATTGATTGACATGGCTGGGAGTTAAAGTGTGGTAGCAGGAAAAGTAAATTACTGCCAAAGCCCTGAATCTAACTGTCCTCCCAATGTCCCTGCTGGATCATAGAAATATACTCATCTGGCTGGGCTGTCAGAGGCTGGCCCTCACTCCTTTTTTCCATCCTAGTTGTGTGGTAAAGCCAAGGAGTCACTGCCATCCAATTCTGCCCATGAATGTGGTAGACACGAGAGATTTGGAAGAAGGGCAGAGGGTAAAGAAAGGTTGACAGTGGACATACTTTGTGGACAAGATTGAGGGCTTAATGAGTGATTGGGGAAAGGTGTAGTTGGTATATTGCTTGTCTTGTACCAGACAATGAAGAATGTAGATTTCCCCTCCAATGAGTCTGAATATATTCATTCAGCTAACATGTCTCACGGTAGAACCACAAGTAAATAATGATTTGGAATATAAATGATTTTTCTTCTGAGACTTTTCTAGCTCATTTTTAACTATGTTTTGTTGCCAACCATATCTTCTGGGAATCCGTTTTTGCTTAGCTGATTTCCATCCATCTGTCCTTAGGGAATTATTTTAATTGATACATTTGCTTTGTTACCTGCTTCTGATGGAACTGTCATTTCAGACACCTCTAGATTTGATTGTTCAACAGACATTTATTAAGTACCTCCTGTGAATTGTGCTTGGCCCTGGAGATCCTGGCTATTGAGATTTTAAATGAAAAATATATTTCATAAGAGAGGTACAAAAGTGCTATGGGAACACAGTGGAGAGGAATAAACTTTGCCTTGGGAAGGTGGAGAAAGCCGCACAGAGCAGGTGACATTTGAGCTGCATCTTGATGAATAGGTGGGAGCCTGCTAGTTGGAGAGAGAGGAAATAACATGTTCAAATGTCAAGAGTTGTGAAAAATTCATGGTATGTTGTGTGATAAAGTGTAATGAACTGACTCAATGGGGAACAGTATAATTGGCAAGGCACTCTTTCTCTTGTCATTGTTTTTTTCTGAACTAGACTGAGAAGAAAAATAATCCAGAGAAATAAAGATCTCTATATCACTGTCTGACAAACCACTGGTCCCCTAAGTGTATCCCATGCCCATTTGGGTTAGGGTAAAGAACAAAGGAGTTTGAACTTCCACTTGTAGGCAAAGGAGAACCAGTGGAAGACTCAAAGCACGTGAATAAAATAATCTTGCGCCTTGTCTAAGACGTATGATGGCTAAGAGGGGATAGGCTGAATGGATATGATAGGAATGGAAGAGGCAGAGTCTCTTCCAGGCTTTACTGTTTTATTGGCTAAGGAGGAGAATGAAAAAGAAGAAAAGAGGCACTGTATTTGGACGCCTGGTACTGTGGCACTCTCATTTGCTGACAAACAAGGAGGAGTGTTTTAGAGGAAGGGGCAGTGGAAGAAATGAATTCATCTCTGGGCTAGTGATACTTGTGGATTGTGAGGTACATCTAGGCATTATTAAGAGTCTGACACTCAGGAGAAGTCAAGATGAGGTCTGAGAACATGTAGGAAAGTAATTGCTGAAGTGGTAGAAACAGATATCTTTTAACATTTCGTCAAAATTGTCTTCAACTTAGCTCCTTCTTCATTCTATTTAAGGTAATACTTGTGTACTTTATATCCTTTCTGGACTGAAAACTGAGATTTGAATAGATTCTGTACAGTTTATTTAATTTGACAGTACATTAGTATTTCTTAGAACCTTGCTTCCCAACGATCCTAAGACTGCTTTGGGAAAACCCCATATTTTTAATGGTTATATTCTCTGTTTTCAGTCCCTGGATTCAGTGGTTCTTTACCTGTTCTTACCTTTTCCTCTTGACAAATATATATATTTTTAAGACAACTTTAGGGAAGTCATATTTTTAATGGTTATATTCTCTCTTTTCCCTGGATTCAGTGGTTCTTTAACTTTCTTACCTCTTTCCCTTGACAAATATTTTTTTCTTCCAACTTGCTCTTTGTTCTCTTGACTCTTATGACTGATGTCTAGTCTAAGGCTTTTCTCACTCTGTTATATGTCTCAGAAATCAGTCATTTTTAATTATCTCAAGATTTCTCTTTAAATAATGCTTCTTTCCTTTTTCCATATTGATCAGCTGCCCACTGACCTCTGCTTATTACTTTTTTGGAATTAGGTGAGTTTACATTGTTGAATTATTCTGTGCAATCCATTGTCACTTTTCAGCTCCTTCTATAAAGAGTAGAAGATATTAGTAAATTGCAGCTATTATGTGCTGTGTTCCACTGGGCACTTAGATGCCAGCAGCAATAGCAACAGTAGCAAAGACTTGTACATGTGCCGCGCACAATTCTAAGGGCAATATACGTATATATTGTTACTTGATGCTTGCTGTAGTGCCATCAGGTTGGTTCTATTATTATTCTCACTTTAAAGCTAGGAAAGTATAACACACTGAGTCAGTTACCCAGAGTCTCCAAACTAGTAAATGGTCAAGTAATCAACCAGATTCCCGTCTTTGCACCAAGCTGCCTTTCCCTCTACTATTCTGGTGTCCACAGTTGTTCTTTTTCAATCATAGCATCTCACAAATATACAACACTGATTTTAAGTACTGAGGGTACTTGGCATCTTTTCTAAAATCTAGATTATTTCTCAACCACATACATGAAGTAGGAAGTCTTATTTACTAAGGTCAAACTCGCAAATACCATGGAAGACTTGTCATAGGTAACAAGTATTAAATTTGATCTCTGTGAGCTCCCTGTATTACTTCTCACTTGTGGCTTTTTCTCCTAAAATCCCACATGGCTGAGGAATTCTTATAAGAAGGAAGTCAATGAGCACTTCCTATCAAACTCTGCCTTCCTGGTGTCGAAAATAGTGATGTTTGGTCTCTGAGATCTAATTTTAGATTTCCTTATAATATATGAGGAAACTACCCATTTGGATTACCCCGAGTATTTAAGTAGATGGGTAGGCTATTAGTCGGTCATTCTGATTACAATATAAGTTACTATGATCACTGAGTCAGTTTTATGAAGATTGTACTTTTTGTCAGGAGGACCTGACCTCTTTTTTAAGCATTGAATCCATTTATAGGTGAATACTATTTTTCCCCTAAATTTCCAGATAAGCCAGTATCAGTATACATAAAGGTGTTTCCTGGTATCTCAGAAGTGCTGTTGGCTAGCTGTTCTGTGTGAAGGGCACAGAGAGACACCTTATTGAATGAACTACCTTGATAAGGACAATCTCTTTGAAATATTTTTCCTAATGAATATTTTATATTCTATCACTGTATGGTCAAATAATATTTCTGTGTAAAAATTTGGAAATAACAAATTCTCTGTTTTTGTTTTTGTTTTTCTCTTTTAGGTGAGGCAACCTTTGGTTGACCTCACAGACTGCAAGGACCTTGTCAGCTTACAATCCCTTATTTTTTAAGCCTACAGCACCTGGTCTTCTTAGGTGGTCTCCCATCCATGTACTAACCAGGCTTGTACTAACCTGCTTAGTATAAGGCATGTACTAACTTGCTTAACTTCCGAGATCAGATGGGCTCAGGCGTGTTCAGGGTAGCATGGCCATAGACACAAATTATCTGTTTTTTTTTGACAGCCAAGGTAATTAATAAACATTACTTGATTTTTTTTTGGCAATGTGTCTATTGTATTTAACTAAGAAAAATTCTTTGCTTTTTAATGTCTTTTTTTAAACATCCGCATAGGAAAACAAAACTTACTGTGGCAATTGCACTTGACCAATTTCAGTTGCTGGTTATGTTTAATTTCTGGCGGAAACTCTATCAAGAGCAATATTAAAATGTTATACATTCTTTGAACTTTATTTATGATGAGGGTTTAAATGTAAATGATCAGTGAAAATTTCTTCTATTTTCTGATTCTATTAGCTGCTTTAAAAGGAAAAATCATGTTGTCTACTTATTGTGGTAAGCAAGATCATTTAGGACATTTGTGTCTCTTTCTTTTTTTAAATCTTGTTATTCTCCAAAGTATATCAGTAACTCCATTAATTTTTTTTTTTTTTTTTTTTTTACAAAAAATTTTGCCAAGGATGTCTTTTCAATTTTGGTCAAACAACTCTTTACTTGATTACATTGTCAAATCCACATAGAGTTTCTGAAGTGGGCTCCATGCAGTCTCCATACCTGAGAGAATACTAGACTTCCTGTTTCCTCATTTACATGACTTCCCAAAGTCAGCATTTTGATAATGACTTAAAATGAAAACGATCCTTTTAAAAGAAATGGCTTGCCATACTAAGGACAGGAGGCATTTTGGATGACTGAGCAGCTTAAGTCATCTCTTTATTTGAGGATAAATGATGAAGGGGAATTTGAATGGGTTACCAAGTTATAAATTAATCTTGAGGTACTCACATGATTGTAAACCACCCGAGCTTTCCTCTCAGCTTTTAAATCATATGATATCAATCTTTGCTCATTTTCCTCTGGGTAATTTGTTATTATGCTTATGGTAACCAACTCCACGAGACATTAACCGGCAATCCACATTACCAGTGAGTATACATTACAGCACTAAAATAAAAATAAACTCATTGAAGAAATGGCTGGAGACCTCAACCATGATTTTCTGTCTGCAAAATGGCATGACAGTTTGAAGATTTGTAACTGAAAATAAATTTAATTATAGCACTACCTTGCTGCTGCTAATTAGTGCCTGAGATGTGTATCAGGAGGGCAGCACAGTGCAGATTTGGAAGAGGGTTCACTACAAAGGCAGAATGAAGAAATGGGCTGCCTCACTCTTACTATCTAAAGTGACATTTAAATTAGATCCTGGAAATTTCCTTTTCTGTTTATGTTAGCAAGATATTTTTCTCTTTTGCCTTAGTCGAATAGGGAAGTAGCTTTATAATGTTTTGCATCGTCTGCATGAAGTGTTTTGCATACCTGTAACCTTTCAATTAATGTTATTTATGTTTCAATAAACCACCATGCTACTTTTCCAGATGTTCTAATCCTTCATGTAAATGAATTTATTAGATCCAGCCACCAGACTCAATGAAATCTGCCAAATTCACTGTCTGGGCCACATACCATGGTGTTTAACCTATATTTGCATAAGCTTGTTCTGTAAGTGTAATCTTATGTATCATCTGCAGAGTTAAAGTTTCACTAATGTAAATCCCTGACAAATCAAATACAGATGTAGCTTTTTGCCCTCAGGGTTGAGCCTGTCAATTCTCTGCTCTCATATCTACCTCCTTCTGTTGGCTCTGGGCCCCCCATCCTCAACTTTTTTTCAATACAACTAATCTTTCAAAATTGTCCATGTAAATACATTGCAGGTACTAAACATGGCAGTGAACAATAGTTGCTCTGGTCTTCTTCCAATCGTTCTGCTAGACTAAAATAAGATTGGCAAGTCATTTGAGGGGAGCTAGTTGTACCACCTGGAAAAATTCGCCCTGCCAATCAGTGGATGGCAGACAGATTGTTTCAGTTTGCCTAGAGATGTTTTAGATAAGGAGGAGTCAAGCTCAATAAATGGGTTAATGTCAGCCGGCAAATTCCATAACATGGCCAAAGTAAATAGGCCAATAGAAAAAGAGGAGGGGGTTGGCTGGATGTGGGGAAGGGGGAAGGGTCTATCTATTCATGCCCACTCTTTACCAATATTGTCACTTCAGTAAAAGGCAGGATTCTTCTTTAGTTTTCGTGATTAGCTTCAAAAACTCTTGACAGGTTTAAGCCACGTATAAAAAGAAGGAAAATATGACTGCTGAGTGTGGAGGGTGTTAGCGTTCTTTGGGTTTGTTTTTGATTATTTTAAAGTCTAAATATGTTTCCTCTGCTGGTGCCCAGTTGCTATTTATTTGGCTTTAGCCTTTGATCCCCCTTATGCTGGCACATCATAAAAAACATATTCCTGCTCAAGTCTTATATTATGTAGTTTGTTTCTGCTCAGGGTGTTCACCGGGCAGGGCTGTACCCACTGAATAAGCCTCTCTTTGTTTTTGATAGACTCCAGGTGTTTATCGCTATAAGTTAGTAATGGAATTAACCGCAAGAAGCAAACTGGAAAAAGGAGGAATTGAGGAAAATTCTGAGTTTGATAACTTAGGAGTCTGCCTTCTGGCAAAATCCCCAAGGGAACAAATATTCTAAGAAAAAGAGGCCTTGCTTTTGCTTTCTAATCTAGTTGGATGAAATTGGGGTTTTAGTATGCATAGATGCTCATTTATTTTATTTCTCCTATGAGGTTTTTTTTTTTTTAATGGCCCAAAGGCCTTTTCTCCCCTTGCATTTTCATCATGGTACTGAAATGAATAATGATGGCTATTCCAGAAGAGATTACTGATATCCATATTCTTGATCTGTGCTAGAAGGATTAATGCCAGAAGCAATTTTCCACCTGTGGTAACTTTTTCTTTCCTGCTTTGAGGGGGAGAACAGGGAGACAGCAATAATATTGGGATGAATGTCTATCAACCAGGCAGCGAAAGTAATCAAAAGAGCCCCCCTCTTTTCCTTTCACTTTTCGATTGGGGGTCATCTTATTTTTGCATTCCTTTTCTGTTCAACCAGATATTGTTTCAGGAGATTAGAGACCAATTTGAGGACATTTTGTGATTGTGAACAAGATTATTGAAAAGCCTGTCCGTTTGTCCACCTTCTCTGTTTATACAAATGTATATGGATTCCTCTGCGTTAAGGATAAAAGCTCTATTTTGGATACATTTGGGGCCCACGAACTAAGGCCAGGGCCTCTGTGGAATGCAGATTTGCTGCCATTACACTAAGACTTCTGGTTTTTGCTAAATTATCCTTTTTTTTTTTAATCTGATTTAAGTATTGCAGTCTGAGGCATAATAAAGTTTGTGGCCAAATAAGAAGATTGTAGGGTTAAAAAAAAGTTCATTGAAAATCTTCAGTACATAGAGATACAGTGTCTAAGGAATATACATTTCATGAAGTACTGCTTTGTGAAATAAGAAGTACTACTTTAAGAAAATTGTGAGCATGTGTTAGGCATTGTTCTAATATCTTTTCATGAGTTAACACATTTAATTCTCTTACTATGAGGTAGTCGTTATTAAGATCTTCATTTATTGAGGAAGAGGCACAGAAGATTTAGTTCATTTTCCCAGCAGCAAGAGAATGGCACAACCAGGAATAAGTCACAGGCAGTTTGACCCTAAAGCTTGTGTTTTATACCAGGTTTGTGTAGGATGCAAATAAGAATGGGGTAAGTTTTCTAACTTCCAGAAACTTATGCTGCTAAAACAGAATTTCTAGTTAAGAAGGTTTTATTTGAAATATTTAAGAGAAATGAGCTCCATTTCTCTTAAATTAAAAGTATAACTTAGTACTGAATGTTCTATTATTTTGCTAGACATTTTTACCACACAATATATAGTAGGACTAATATGGTAAGTCAACTCAAAAGTTAACATTTGTTTGACTTCTCTAAATGGAGTTTTCTAATATCATTTAAAAACTCATTTTGATGCCTATTTTCCATGTCTAAATAGGTGTGTACAATAAATGTTTATATTTAATCTCAAGCAAAAATGGTATTCATAGAACTATAATTTGAAAAGACAGAAATTAATTTTTACTTTGGTCTTTCCAGAGCAATAAGTTGCTTCTTCTTTATTTCATTTTATTTTTTTCTGGACTACAGTGTTAATCCAATCCAAAGTTGTTAAACTCAAATTAGATTCTTAAATTGCCTAAACAAAAAATAAAGAAATTTCTATTTATTATCTTGGAAATAGAAGTTAGCTATTAAGAAAGTAAAAACTGGAAAGAGAATGGGACTGTAAAGAAACACTCTGGTTAGCTTTCCCAAAGGAATAGAAATATTTTAGACATCAGCAATCAGTTTGGTCATCTGAACCTCTGTTTATATGCTAATAAAAGGACAAGGTTGGCATTCTTGATAACTGCAGGTCCCCATTTATTGAAAGCTTCATTTTCCTTATGGAGCCATGTGGCTGAGAGGGAGGGATAGAGAGGGTGGCAAAAAGGTAGTTCTGTCTTTAGGATACACCATTTGGTAGTATCTTATTTTTGGGCTCTCTTCACAGACATTTCTGGATCCATTTATATTCTATTTATAAAGACATAGTCCATCTTGGCCATTCTCCCACATTTCTACTCTACAATATACACGATGTTTAAGAATGTTTAAGAATTTTTTTTCTTTAAATTTTTTTTTTTTGTATTTTTTACTTACTGTTGACATGGAATTATATTAGCTTTAGCTGTATAAGGTAATGATTATATCTAAGAATATTTTTAAAATATATGTAAACAGTGACAGAGTATAGCGCTTCTTTCTTTCTTCTTTATGTTTCTCAGAGTACATATCATCATCTTCAAATGTGCGTGGAGGTCTTTAGGTCTCTCTGTAAAGGTCAATACAAAGGATTTGGAACTGCTCTGGACAGTCATCACAAAATGCCTTTTTAGGTACCTTGCAGTTCATGGGGTTTACATAGCAAAACTCTTCTCGAGGAACAGGAATTAGGTTTAGCATGCAAGTCAATAAAAAGTCAGCCATTTATTCACCCAGAGCCCCACCAAGCAAGCTTGAAACTTAATGGTTCTTTAACGGAGAATGTACATAGCTGGTGCCAAAAGATGAAGAATGACTCTGAACAAGGCCAGGGTTCCTCGAACATTTGCAAAATGATGGCAAGTTGAGGAAGAAATCATTTCTTCCCTCACTCCAAGCTGCCAGCTACTGCAACACCTCCAGCAACAATGAAAGCAGCACCCATAACCACCTTTTCAGTTGCTCAACTCTTATCATAGATTTTTTTTCCCACGAAATAATATTTGGAGAGCAGTGCCAAAAGGATATGCATTCTATTCACTTCTTCAGTTTTTCTAATATTCACCAGCCTACTAGACACATACATACTTTGAACAAGTCGCTTTGGCCCCTTGTGGAATTGCTTTTACTGAACTGCATTTGACATCGTGCCCTCAGTAAGCATTGAGGCAGGCAAGGAGAGGAAGTCATAGGAAGTGGTTGTAGTTTTTACTGAAACGATGTTCTTAAGTATGTTGTTTATCAGTGTCCTCTTTATGAGTCCCAAAAGAAACATTTCTTTTAAGTTGAGGGCAGGGAAAGCTGTCCTCTTAAGCAACTGGTATGTTTCTAACGCACAGGTACCAGGCATCTTGTAACTGCTAGCTCAATGAATATTCGAGTAAATAAAATCTTTTTAAAAACTTTTATAAGATTTTCATGTTTGTTGATATTACATTGAATTTTCTCAAAACTTTAAAATTTCCACATCTGTAGTTTCTATTTTCTCATTTCTGATGTTGTGTCTTTTCTCCTTTTATTTCTTTTTTAAAAATATGTATATTTTTATTTTTCAATTACAGTTGACACACGATATTATTTTAGTTTCAGATGAACAACACGGTGATTAGACATGTGTATAACTTACAAAGTGATCACCCTGATAAATCCAGTATTCATTTGTCACCATACATAGTTATTAAAATACTACCAACTTTACTTCTCATGCTGTATTCTATATCCCCATGACTATTTTATTACTATCAATATACCTCTTTATCCCTTCCCCCTTCACCCATCCCCACAATCTGCCTCCCCAAATCCAGCAACCATTAAATTGCTCTCTGGATCTATGAGCTTATTTCTGTTTTGTTTGTTCATTTACCCCATTTTCTTAATTCCACATATAAGTAAAATCATATGACATTTGTCTTTCTCTATCTGACTTACTCTACTCAGCACAAAACCCTCTAGGTCCATCCATGTTGTTGCAGATGGCAAGGTTTCATTCTTTTTATGGCTAGTAATACTCCACTGTATATATGTACCACTTCTTTATCCTTTCATTCATTAATGGACACTGAGGTTGCCTCTATATCTTGGCTATTGTAAATAATGCTGCAATGAACATATGTCTCTTTAAAGTAGTGTTTTGGGTTTCTTTGAATAAATACCCAGAAGTGGAATTATTAGGACCTTCTTTGTTTCTTCTTATAGCCTTTGTTTTAAAGTTTATTTTGTCTGGTATGACTATTGCTACCCTAGCTTTTTTTTTTTTTTTTTTCCCATTTCTATTTTTATGAAATGTCTTTTTCCATCCCTTTACTTTCAGTCTTTGTGTGTCTTTTGATCTTGAGTGAGTCTTTTGTAGGTAGGATATGTAAGGGTCTTGTTTTCTTATCTATTCAGCCATGCTGTCTTTTGATTAGAATTTTTAATGCATTTATATTTAAAGTAATTATTGAAAGATATGTAGTTATTGTCATTTTTATTCATATTTTTAATCTTTCCTCCTCCTCCTCCTCCTTCAGGAAATCCTTCTAACATTTCTTCTTGTACTGGTTTGCTGGTGATGAACTCTTTTAGCTTTTTCTTGTCTGGGAAGGTCTATTTTCATCCTTTGAGTCTATATGATAGCTTTGCTGGGTAGAGTAATCTTGGTTACAGGTCCTTGCTTTTCATCACTTTGAATATTTCATGCTAGTTCTTTTTGGCCTGCAAAGTTTCTATTGAGAAATCAGCTGACAGCCTTATGGGAGCTCTCTTGTAGTTAACTAATTGCTTTCCTCTTGCTGCTTTTAAGATTCTCTTTTTGTCTGTAACATTTGGCATTTTAATTATGATATGTCTTAGTGTAGGCCACTTTGGGTTTATCTTGTTTATCCTGGCTTGCATGTCTATTTCTTTAGCCAAATTAGGGAAGTTTTTCATCATTATTTCTTCAAATAGGTTTCAATACTTTGCTCTCTCTCTTATCCTTCTGCTTCCCCTATGATGTGACTGTTGGTATGCTTGATGTTGTCCCAGAGGCCCCTTAAACTGTCCTCATTTTTTTGGATTCTTTTTTCTTGTGCTGTTCTGATTGGGTGTTTTCTGCTACCTTATCTTCCAAATCGCTGATTCGATTCTTTGCTTTAGCTAATCTACTGTTGATTCATTCTAATGTATTCTTTATTTGTTATCACATTTTTCATTTCTGACTGGTTCTTGTTAATGTTTTCTATCTCCATTTTTATGTTTTATATCTCTTTGTTAAAGTTCTTACTGAGTTCATCTACTCTTTTCCTAAGTTCATTGTGCATCCTTATAATCAGTATTTTAAACTCTGCATCTGGTAGATTGCTTGTTTCCATTTAGTTCTTTTTCTGGAGCTTTGTTCTGTGTTTTCATTTGGAATATGTTTTTTTTCCCCCTCCCCATTTTGTTTGCCTCCCTGTGTTTGTTTCTATGTATTAGGTAGAGCTGCTATGTCTCCTGGTCTTTGAAGAGTGGCCTTATGTAGTAGGTATCCTGTGGGGACCAGTGGTGCAGTCTCTCTGGTCACCTGAGCCAAGCACTCTAGATGTGTCCTTTGTATGGGTTGTGTGTGTTCTCCTGTTGTATCTGAGCCTTGAGATTGGCTGATTGGTTGTGAGGACTGGCTGTGACTACAATGGAGGCGCTGTTGTGCTGGGATGATTCTGTGGAGCAGGACTCACTTTAGCAGGGCTCTAGTACCTGCCCAGTCTGCCTTTTGGGTGTGTCATTCTAAGATTTGGCCCTGGGTGGTACTCCGGCTCTGTTCAAAGCTGGCCATAAGGCATGCTGGTCCTGGGGCTTCCTGGGAGGGGCCTCACCACAGGCCAAGTTCAGCTGCAGCCTGTACTCTCCCTGGGGCCACTTAGCATGAACCACCAAGCAGTCTGCAGATGGCTGCCAGTCACGCTGGGCTTGGAGGGGCCTTAAGAGGCTAAGCCACAAACCAATGTCAGCTGCCCCTAGTGCCAGGCTTGGGTTGCTCAGCAAGAAGTATGGGGCACTCTGAGGACAGATGCTGCTTATTTGGGCTTTGTGAACCTTTGAGAGATTTTAGGAAAGTCTGCTTTCCTAAATGAGCCAAGATAGGCTGTTTGTACAAAAAATCCACTAGAAGTGGCTTGGGTGGGCCTGAAAGTTGGGAAGGGTGAGGTCACAGAGACTCACTAGGGCGGAGCGAACAGTGTTAGCTGGGGTAGTGGAGGCTCAAATGGGGCGGTTGCCTGCATCTGCACCCTGGGATGAGAGAAAGCTCAACAAAGGAACAGTGGATTCTGTCTGTATTTCTGTTTGCATGACTGCTGCTCCTCCAGTGCTTGCCCTGAAGCCAGACAGTTCAGTTCCTCACCATAAGTCCCTGGTGTCTTTCAAACTGCTGCACCAGTGGTGGAGCTCAGAGCGAGCCTGTCAGCAAGTAAGTGCATGCACGGGCCCTTTAAGAAAAATGTCTTGGACTCTAGCAGTCCTCTGTCTTACTTAGTCACTATTCCCACTAGTTTTCACAGCCAGAAGTTGTGGGAACTTCTCACCCTGGCACTGGAGCCCTGGGTTGGGGATATTGGTGTGAGGCTGGACCCTTTGCTCCTCTGAGAAGATCTCTGCAGTTAAAATAACCCTCGCAATTCTTAACCGCTACAATGGGTGTGGGCCCAGCCCATTTCACATTTCTGCCTCTCCTACTAGTCTCGAGGTGGCCTTTTCTGTATGTCTTTAGTTGTAGGACTTCTGTTCAGCTAGACTTCAGATGATTCTCAATGACGGTTGTTCTGTAGTTCAGTTGTGGTCATGAGAGGAGGCAAGCACAGCGTTTACCTATTCCACCATCTTAACCAAACAAATGGGCTCAAGTTTATTTAGAATAAAGTTGTTCTATCGATGGTTATGAAACCTGCTAGAGTCTTTAAATGCTGTGAAGAAAATTGTTTGTGTTTAAGCATTTGCATTCACCAGAGATAATGCTTCCAAGTAGATCAGGATGTGGTGTTGATGATTTTTGGGGGGGAGTTTTTATTTTTTGTTTCTTACTCTTTTAACCTATTCATATGATATTAAGGATTTTTGGTTTTGGTTAATTTATAAGAAATTGAAAGTGATGAGGAGGTAAATAGTAGTTTAGAAATTCTGATTACAGTAGAGCAGAGAAATTTATCAAGTAAAGAAAGGAAATAAATCTCAGGAACTACAAACCTCCAGAGATTTTATCTAAATCCTGAAATGTTAATTGCCTGGTTTACTTTATATCAATTTCATTCAAATAAAAAAGGTATATGTTTTATGTTGGGAAAGACTCTTTGATATCTGAAAAGTAAAAGACAAAAATTAACTTTAGTACACACAGAAAAGTGGTCAAATGATATTAATGGTTAGCAAGACCATCATCTGTGGACTTGTAAGAAATGCAAATTCTTGGGCTCTATTTACTGCAAAAGAAATTTAGGAGGTGGGGCCAACGATCTGTGTTTTAACAAGCACTGCATGTGATTCTGATGCATGCTAAAAAATCACCATAGAACAAGCCTCAGATTATTCTATGGCAATGGTACCGCGTCAAACATTTCTCACCTGGAGAGATCGTCCACGGGCCTAGTCTCTCCGAAGGCTATAGTATAAAAAATTACCTAATGAAGGATGTATCACTGATCAATTTTATATTTTCCCCTGTATTATAAGGTATTGATTCAAATAAACAGAGAAGTTATTAAAATTTCATGAGTCATCAATACATTTATCTCATATGATACTTTTTCTTCAAAGAAAAACAGTTTGCCATAATCTGGTGAGATTTTCAATGCAGAGTTATTATAGTAGTGACTAAAATGGCTAAAATGTCAATCCCCGAGATCTCTAGGGAGCAAGATCTGACACTGATTTAGAATTGCAAAGTAACACATCTAGAAACATGGAGTATTCATAAAAAACAAAGGGATTTATACAATACCTAGTAATTCTGTCCTTTTCCCCCCAAGTTTTTAAGATTATAAAAATAATAATGCTCATTATACAAAAATAAAAACATATTACAATTTTTTTCAAAGGAAAATTAAAGTCTCTTATTAGAAGGGACCCCCACCACTTCTCCCCAATTTACCAAAGCCTTGCTTACTTTTTTATCCTTCAGAAGCAATAACTATGAACAGTTTGGGTGCATCTCTCTACAATTTTTTTAGCTTATAGAAAAATAATAAAATATTCCATATTTTAAAACACAAATGAATTATACTTTATACACGATTCTGCTACTCGTTTATTTTTCTTTTTTTTTTTTTCACTAAAGTATATTGCGGGGCAAGTTTCTGTAGCTAGGATTTGCAGAAAATGTAATTATTAATAACTAATCGATTGTACAAGCTTTGGTAGCTCAAGTTGCTGTGCTCGAGAGAACCAACATGTTTGCTCTCAGTAGGTCTACAGTGTGGTTAGGAATAGAACACTAATATTAATGAATCTGAACAATTACATGCTGAATTGCCAGGGTCAGTTTTACATGTGGTTTTGTAATGAAGACATGTGAGAGACATCAGTAAGAGTCAATTGCCAAAAAGTCGTTTATGGTAGAGGAGGCAGTAAAAATGGAAATAATTAGGACAAGTTAAAAAGAAGTGATGTGGTAACACTGAACTTTTTTAGTTTTTCTCAAGCTGGAAACTAGTCATAGTAGTAGTAGTAGTAGTAGTAGTAGTAATAATAATAGCAGAATTGAGCGTGGCATCTGGAAGGATAAATTAAAAGACTGGTCTGGAATGAGGGGGAATGTTTGGGATTAGTGGGAAATCCACTGGGTTAGCGGGGCCGGGGGGGAGTGGGAGCACATTTGACATTAAGGCAGAGAAATTTAGATATGATATTGTATAATACGTAGATACAAATAAAAATGAAGATATTATGTGATATGGCCAAGAAGGAACATCTTCCCTTGTTGATATTTATTTATCTAATAGGTACCTCATCTTTTTGAAAAGCAAACACACACACACACACATGCACACACAGCCCTTCTTTTTCAAATATCTATTTTTGTAGGATAGACATTTCAGTAATTAATATCTAAATTTGAACTTGGATGATTTATTATGTGATGATCTATAAACTGAAGTATTGATTTGCATAACAGTTAAACCCAGAGGAATACGTGCTTGGCTTTAAAAACTATTTTGGTTACCTGTTGAAGTATAATTTATATCTGTATTTTTATTTCTAATGAGAGGGTTCATTCTGAACCATAATCTACTCACTACTTGCCATCCATAACAAACACCGTTCATAATATTAGTATTATTTTAAAAATACATAAATGGCATAGGCACATGTCTGGTACTTTTTCAAAGAGAAACTTTCTCTGACAAAAATATATATAATTGTTTCTGCGGCCCACAGAATTCACTGAATATTATAGCATCAAAGTATAGTCTTTGTTGCCTGAGAGTCCAGTCCTGGATAAGTAGAGTGTTAGTTGGTTTTGAAACAAGCCGAACACTTAGCGAGATTTGTTTACTTCTTCTCCTTAGACCAAGATCAAATGAACAAATTCCAAGTGAATGTTATAATAGAGGGAGACAAGGGAAAATGAGCGACAGTGTTCCACAGCTGACCTTTCCCCCTGTATTGAAATGCGATGTCCAAGATTTCACAGTTCTCTCATGGTTCTGACTCATACATAGGATAAATAGGATTTTCCCAAGGAAAGCAGCAGAATGTCATGGTTATACAAATGTGTATTTTTATGCCATTAAGCCTTTTATTATGTGGTTGATTATTTTTCTAAGAGAAGACAGCACCACCCTAAAGAAACTCTCTGCGCTTTGTAGAATAATAAACATGTTTTGTTTATGTCCTTTCTAAGCATTTCACAAATTTAAAAATATAATTTCTTTTAAAAAGTTCTGAAAGGATGAATTAAATTGTTTCCAATAGGGTGGAAATATGTTAAAGGCAGAAATTTGGCAAAAGGCAAAGAAAGCCTTAATCTATGCATTCTTCCCAATCTGTCTCCCCTTGTTTTTCAAAATTTAGCTTGCATTTTAGGATATAAAAATATTGTGCCTAAAATTTTCCTTTCTTTCTCTTTCCCATGTTTCTTCCCGCTTTTTTTTTTTTTTTTTTTTTTTTTTTTAAAGCTCTACACTGGTGAGAATTTGGTCTATAAGTCTGGGGCAGTTTTGGACACCAGTTATTTTGGTCTACTAATCTTTCCCAGGCTCTCCCTATTTTCAAAACACATTCTAATTTGGGGTCACATGGATCATTTATAAGGAAATGCCTTTTTGTAATCCACTTGCCCCTACATATATTTTTATTTGTAATATTTACACAGCTAATTTGACCGGAGGAAAACTGCTCTTGGAACATGAATGATTTCTATACAAAGAACAAATTTAGTTCCAATCAAGATCTCCATGATTAGGAACGGGTGTTCGGGGTAATTTGGAATTCAGTGCAGCTACCAATGTAGCACACACACTTAGATTTTTAGATGTGGTAGTGAACTGTTGAAAAGGAACTGGCTGAGATTTGAGCATCATTTGAAGTGGAAAAAGAAAAATAGCTTGTCTTTGGGCTTCATGCCATTTCTTCCTTTGGTATCTGAAGAAGATTTTTTTTTCTGGTTTGAGGAAAAAGTGAAGCTCAAGGACTCTCATAATAACCAAAAAATGTTTTCTCTATAAGTAAGGGATATCTGCCTAATAAATCTCAGAAAAACCAGATCTAGAAAATTGTAGAGTAACTCTTATTAGGATTAGAATAAGGGAATAGAAGATTATAGTGCTCTCTGTTGCAACATGTTTGATACTGGGTTATTTAGAATAGTTTTAGCTGCAAGCAATAAAATTATGACATAAACTTGTTTAACATAAAGGAAAATCATTACATTACATCTCAGAAATTCCAGAAGTAGGACTTCAGGTATGATTAGTTGAGTAACTTGGAAACAGTGTCAAGGGGCAGAGTTCTTTGCTTCTCTCACACTCTGCCCAGGACCATCCAGGTTGCCTCCTTTCCTGGATGTGAGAGAACAGCCAAGGTAATCAAGACTGTCCCTTCCTGGGTCACCTCCAGTGGGAGGGAGAGAAAAATTTCTCTCCTTCAAAAAAGATAAGGAAGTTTTCTGTTCAATCCGGTTACACCTTTAAATCCATAAGAGTGGTCAAGAGAATGCCATGTACTGATTGACTCTGAGTAGTCGAGATCCACCCCAGGGGCTGGGCACAGACTCAGCTCCTGCTTTGTTTATGGCAGTATTGAAATACTACTTGTTTGATGCTAATTGTGGAAAACATTTTTATGTGCCACAATTTAAATTTTATACTTACTGGAGAGAATGAAGCTGGTACCTGGAAGGCGGTACCTTTGCAATGTAGGAACGGGAACTGAGAACGAAGGGTGAATGTAGTAGTACCATGTGCTGTGTAAAACTGATTTGTAGGAATCATCTGAGAACATAACCTCCTTTTAAAGCACTGCTTCTATGGAAAAATGTGCTCTAAATTGAAAAAAAAATTCAACTTTCAATTAAATAGGCTGTGTTTATTGCCAATATTTAGCACAGAGTCTGGCATGGAATAAGTGATCAATAAATATATGTCGTATGACTTTGGAAATACAACTCATTATAAGTTGAGAATACCTGTCTGCAGATCAAGCCCTGTCTCAGGGAAGTTTCAGTGGGAGATATAACATAAATAAGAAAGTATTAGTGATCAATCGAAGAAAGTATATAATAAAATACTAAATTGAATATCTCCAAGAACTCCAAATATAAAGTGTAGCCATTAAAATCTAAGAGAAACCAGAGAAAAAGGCAGTAATTATTGCCAGAATACATCTATTTATAGAGTTAAATGAAAGTTGGACATGCAAAATAAAAGAAACAATATTTTGTATTATTTAAAAACTAAAACTTAATAAACCGAGATTTAGAATTCTCACTATAGTGTTAGGTATTTAGGTTCTATAGCTACAGATGTATGTTAAAAATATTAATAATAATTATTTAAATCAAGGTATTGTTAACATGTGGTCAAATATTTTTCAACCATATCATTACAACATGTGGTAGAATTCATCAGCTATAATTTTAAGAAAAATATTTTTCAGTTTGAAGAATTGACATAGTCAAGGACAAAGTACCAGATTTAGCTTTATTTCTTTAGAGCCGAGCAGGACCTGGTCATGTTAGAGGAGGCCATTGCATTCCAGTAATAATTTAGGAACCTAGGAAGCCTCTGTTGCTTCAAAATATCTTTCCCGTTTTATCTCCCCGGTGAGATGTCACCACCAGATATGCATTATGCATTTTTTTTTCGAGTCATCATATGCATTGTTTTGAAAAGCTAGTAATTTACCTCAATATAAAAACTGGCTCTAATTCATTCTTCCTTTTCTACAATTAGACCTGGTCATTGAGTCAATTTATTAGCGCATAATCACTATTGACACTTGCCATGAACTGGATATTATGTAAATCTCTGGATTACAAAGATATGACAAGCAGTCTCTTTTTAGAAATTCACAATTTAATTCAAAGACAAGCTTAAACATTATGACATGATGTGAGGTATTATAGGGGTGGCAATCCTGAGTGGGAAAGAATGAATATTTTCTGAGGATATGGAACCCAGTTTATGGCAGACAGCAAAAAGAGGGCTCTGAGTTTTGGTGGGATGAAATTTCTCGGATAGGGAAAGATATGGAAAGACAAAGTAAAGATATCACAGGTCATAATTTAATTATTTAAAAATAATTTTTGAATAATTGAATAATTATTTGAATAATTTGAATAAGTGAACCTTTTATAAAATAATATCTTAAATTGAAACATTCATGTGACATTTGTTTTAAATTTAGAATCAAGATTGTAGTCAATTAATAACTCTTGACAACAGAATGTGTAAGACAAATGTTATAAGATACTTTGAATATTGTGGTGATGTCACTCTTGTTCTCCTTCATCTCTCAAATACATAACAGATGAAGGTAAAGTGACAGACATATACACAAATGATGGTAATAATTGTAGGATTTGAAGTTACTCATGACTGACAAACCGTCACAACATTCCTTGCTGTTTTCCAAATACTCCTCCTCATGTCGGCAGTAATTTCCTGTGCAAAATACCAGAACAATTTCTCTCAAGACTCAGTCACACAGTCATATCCAGACGTTATTTCTAAATTATTTTAAATATTAAATTGGACCATAAATCCTGATGGTAGGATTCATGAATGTATGCTTTGACTGGCCAATAAACCCACTTCACAGTACTATCTTAAATCTTAGATTACATACTTGTGATTGTCAGCCCAAAGAAGCCACCCACCATGTCTGAAGCCTAAGTGTAGGACTTCAGTGTCAACATACTTGGAAGGTCCCCAGTACTCCTTTTAAGTATAAATTACACTACCATGGGTCCACATGGTTTCTAACTCTTGGTACTCATTAAGGTTTTTGAGCCAGATAATTTTTTGTTTAAGGGGAGAGCTTCCATTAGCAATGGAAGCATCTAGACCCACTAGATGCCAGACTCCCCCTACCCGCAACACACACACACACGTACATAGATTGTGACAATCAAAAATGTCTCCAAATATTGCCAAATAACCTCCAGGGGGAAGAAATGTCCTCAGATGAGAACAACTGGGCTATATATGCCATAGCAATATCTACTTCTCAGTAATGTGATTAGTATTGTTTATAGATTTATTTTATAGGGATATAAGATGTTAAAAGAAAGCCTGTACAGAACTCAGTAAGAAAGAATGACAGACCAACCAGATCAACACCTGTAGCCAATGATACCTCAGAACACACTTGACCACAAATGACTATATATAACTATCAGGAGGAAGTGATGTGGGAAGGGAACCAGGCTATATGAAGCAATAGATTGCTTTTTGCGTGAGATATTTTTCTTGTTTTTAGAAGTAACACATGTATTCATTATAGAAACAAAGTAACATATATATACCAAGTAACATATATATGATCATAAAGAAGAAAAGAAAAATTAGCCCTAACGGTACTACCAGGAGATTATGGTAATTGTGGTAAATTGTATTACTTTTTCTAATATTTGCTGCTATTTCATGAGATATATGGGGTCCTCCATGTTAGAGGGATTATTCCTCTTAACTCCAGTGAAGCCAGTCTTGTCCATGAAACTTGCTTTGGCCAATGAAATATGAGTAAAAATGATGTGTTACTTCTATGTACAACCTTTGAAAATCATCACAGTTTCTCCTTGGCTCTTTTCTCTCTGCCATGAGAAGAACAATAACAAGGGGAGGGCTGCTCCTTTAGTAGAACAAAGAGGACACATGAAGCAGAGCTACAGCTGATTCCCAGCTGAAATGAACCAAGGGCAAGAATGTAACCTTTATTGTCCTATCACTAAATTTTAGGACTATTTGTTACTTCAACATAACCTCATAAAATCGAACTTATAGTATATTTTATTCTAGTCTTTTCATATACATACACGTATATCTAATGAATAAAATTTATATTTATATATGTATACAAATATATGTTTAAAATAATTGGGGAACTTTCACTAACATGTTTTTTTTGTGATTTACTTTTTTCTCTGATAATTTTCAAATATGATTATTCCTCTCTTACATGAATTTAAATAACTGCCTGATATTCCATTGTACTAAGTCAACCTGCTCCCCCCATCACACCTTTTTTTTCAGTTAACACCCTTACATATCACATTTCTACACAGAAATCTTTGTGTGCATCTCTGATTATTTTCTTAGGATAAGCCAAATGATGGAAATAGATGGGTAAAGAAGATGAACATTTGTAGGGCTTTTAGTAGAGATTGCAAAGTTGCTCATCATAATTATGACCCTCATAGACTCTCTCCAAGGTGGATCAAGGTGTTATTTCTCCACACCCTCATCAACATTGGAGATCAATGTTAAGTTTAAAAAGAACTTTGAAAATGATATGGAGCAAAATGCTATCTTTTTCAATTTCTTCCTGACTTGCTAGTGAAATTATTGTTGTTCTGCATATTATTTTAAGTGCTCTGCCCTTATTTTCAAAGTAACAGTAATTTGGTTTATGAAACCTGGTTTTCCTACTTGAGTTAAATGCCTAAGATGGATAACACCAAGGGTCTGAATCAATAATTCAAGAGTGATCCTTAAATAATTTGGAATAATGAAATACAGTAGAAATAATATGAAAAAAATTTATGTAAAAATTTCAAGTAAATTTTGAAAAGAATGAAGAGGCAGAGAAGTTATGCTATATGCCATTCATTTATCTATTAATTCATTAAAAAAATAAGTGGCTAGAAAAAAAACAGCTATTGTGCAGATGTTGAAGATACAGTGTTGCCCAAGGTGGACTGCCTGCATGGATCTTGCAAACTAATGGCCAAAGACACACAATTACACCAGCAACAGTCATTTAATTTGATGATGCCCTAAGAGCATAAAGTCACAGCCAGGTGATCACATGGCTGGAGTTCCAAACAATATCAGATGCCCTCTTCAAAACATTCCTGTGTGGGAACATGTCATTGAGCAAGTGGCAATTTTAAAATATGAATTCATGTTTTCCTGATGTTCCAAATCTGTATTTAGCCAAAGATTAGTATAGTGTTATAGAAGAGGGCATAGTGTTATATAAGATATGCAGAAAGAGAGAACATATTGACAAAATAGTATCATCTTATATCTCAGATTTGTATATATGTTTCTCTAGTCTAGAAAGAAGTAGACCGTGTCTTAGTTCTTAGCTGATATTGCTTTGTTAACATTTCTTTTGTGGTTCTGTCAATATTACTTCCTCTAACAGTTTCCCATATACTACATTGAAAATTTGAGTTCTCTAGCAAAATTATAATTACCATATATTTATGTGCACAAATATATTAATTTTATCTTTAAGATTAAATGTTATTGAAATAGAAATGGATTTTTAGAAGCTGGATGGCTATTTGGGTTTGTAAAACAAGTTAAACCTGACAATAAAGCATGTGCTTTAAATTTCCTTGGTTTGCAGCACTGTTTACTCTGGCGGCAGCGCTGTGCTTAAGTCAAGCTTTCTTGCTTTCCCCTATAAACTGTTGCATGGTAGACTGATGTCGGCCAACCCTGAAGGAAATCGCTGAAAACAGCACATTTATTTTCAATCTAATACTGACCAGTCATGTCTCCAAGTTCCTCATAAGACTGTGTGAAAAAGCGTTCAAAGTTTGGGAGAACATCATAACATAGATAATCAAAATTTAAATATTTTATATAGAGGAGACCATCATAATTTAAGAGTGACTTTGCAAAATAAGCTGTTTTTTATCTAGCTTAAGGTCTTAACATCTTCATTAGCTTATTTTAACTCTATCCTAAAGCAAGTTTACCAGATGATGAAAAATATGTTTTTACAGACTGTCACATTTTACACTTTAGTTGATGGTATTGATTTTTCTCGATGTTTGAGTTTTGGCTGAGGAGAAAACAAGTGTCTGTGAACAATCAATCTACTATGCTCTAGTTCTTTGTGTTATACTAGGGCTAGATAAGAACTACAAAATCCATGCCTTTGATTCATATCCTAGAAAATCATAATATTTGTGTGTACAGTCTATTATGACTTACACACATATTCACTTGCATTATGTCCTTTGATTTACAACAACCTTGTGAGGTAGAAAAGACAGATATTAATTGTATATTATAAATTAGATAGCTAACTGTTAGATTTTTGAGTAGAATTTTGTTTACTGAATATTAATCTAGAATCATGATTTGAAATATTATCTATCTGGTACTACAAATGTTGACCCACAAAATAGCAGTCTCAGTGGAGTGGTGGAGATGGAAGGATGATTGGTTGAGAAGAGAGGGAGGTGAAGTGGAGACAATAACTATTTAGAGACTTCTTTTGAGGAAGTGGAGGAACAGAGTGATAACTGAAGGAGGCATGAGGTCCAGGGAGGTTTTGCTTAAGAGTTATTTGAAGTGTGTTCACATGCTAATAAGAATTATCCAGTAACAAGGGAAATATTGATGATGCAGGATAGAGGATTAAGAAAAAAGTCTCTGAAGAAGTTGGAAGAGGATGAGATTCTGGATTAAAAATAGTCTTAGAAGAGAGGTGGCAGAGTTAATTTAGTTTAACAGGAGGGAAAACCAAGAATATGGACATGGGTAGGTAGGTTGGTAGATTTGGTGGTGAAAATGAGTTAATTTTCTTCTAATTGATTCTATTTTCTCTGTGAAATAAGAGAATAGTTAATTAAGAGGGAGGAGCAAGCAGATGGTATTTGAGTTATAAGGAAAAAAGAAAGTTATGATAGTTGTTTTATATTCCATTTTACATTTGTAATGTAGTAGTGTTTTTCCTTCAGTTTCTTATATGAAGATAAAAAGCACTAACCCTTAGAAATTTACATAATTATAAAATTTTCACTATTGTCATTATTACTTATTTTATATGAGTCCATAGGAATTTTTTTTACCTAATGAAAGATCATCTAGACTATTTTGAACATCCTGTCTCATGGAACAAATTTACACATGCCACATGAAAACAGCGCTTAATATGTTAAACTTTATTGCTGGTAATGACTATTTGCTAGTTTTGAGGTTCAAAATATTTGCTGAATTAATGGTGGTTATGTTTGTTGCTGAACTCTGCAATAATGTTTTATAAAGTTGATATTTCTTATAAAATTTTAATAAATTTTTTACATTTCTAAAAATTTTATCAAGGGATGAATATTGTTTGGGTTAATTTTCCAGGGCGTTTCTACAGTTCTTGTGACAGTTTTTGTTCCACACACTATCTTTTCGAGGCTTTTTCTGTGATTGTGGCATGGTACTTGAAAGATAGAGATCCTTCTGGAATAGCGAGATTTGCTTCCTGAATAGGATAATAAAGATAATAGCTCTCTCTGGAAAAGGTTGAGCAGATATGTTAGCAATTCCTTATAAGACTGGGGTTTTCCTAAGCTGGGAATTCCTCAGTTGTAATACAGAGCCATTATCTATGCAGCATCCACCTAGACCCATTTACATAACTCCCTTGGGATTTGAGGTGCAAGGGAAGGAACTCCAGTATGAAATTCATGCTGCCTGCTGTGTTGTGAGTAATAAAGTCTTTTGTCTCTGACAAGACAGCATTTGTAAAACTGTGGTCAGTTTTACAGTTGTTAACTGAAAAGTAAACATCTCAAACTTTTCACCTTTCCTGAGATTTCCAAAGGCTACATCAGCATAGTCATTTGATATTTGACATCATTTAAAAATGCAAAGCACTCTTCATTTATTCTTTGGCATTCTATTTTTGCCGACAATCTTTTCTTTTCTTTTTTTCTTTTCTTTTTAATTTGCACGATTGAATTTAAACATTTATCTCATTCAATATTTAAGACACATAACGTGTTTTAAAGTCTTTTGGTAATAATGTTTAAATGTTTGGCTTTTAATAATGACAACTTTTTCTAAATTTTTTTTAAAAAGATAGTTATTTCAAAAGAGTTTTTTTCTGGGTAGGAATAGTAATTGCTTCTGAGTCACAGCAAGCAATGGATGAATTTTAAACTTTGAAGATTGCGTTCTAGCCAAACTATTTCCCAAGAACAGAAGCCCAAGTACCTTCCTAAATATTAAGCAAATGATAGCAGTAATTAGTAGGGAAGTGCTTTGAACTGACAATGGAGGGCCCTTCACTGTGGTTTACCAAATTTAGACTTGGTAAAATGAAACCGAGTAGATTCAGGCAGAGTAGACACCAGGGTCAGTCAATGGACAGGCCTGGGGAAGGCCCAGCTGGCTTTTTTCAAAGAATAGAACCAAAGAGAGGGTCTTGAAATTCATCAAAGAGCTAGGGACACAAGCAACATTAAATGCTCTGGAGATGGCAAGGGAAAATTACATTCTGTGCTTTTAGGAAGCAGGATGTGTATTGACGGAATCAAGCATGGAACTTTCCAACTCAGTGAGTCAGGGAACAAGACTGGTGATTAAAGACAGGAAGTCGGTAAAGATCCCAAAGCAGTCTGGACCCATGATGCATTCTACACAGTGAAACCTAATTGAGTTGCTTCCCAACTGGTAAAGAAATGTCATGAGACAAATGATAGCATGCCTAATTCTGGAAAACCCAGTGGGTCTTAGTTGGGCCCCTTGAATTGTCCTGGTTAAAACTTCACTAAATATAATTAACTAACTATTTAAATATGCAAACATTAAAGTTACAGACCATTAAAATACTTATCTTGCAGTGTATTAATTCAGTTACAATTGTATTATATTTCTTCCTAAAAGCATTAAAGTACAAAAATTATAAAAATGATAAGCTTTTATAAGTATTATTATTTTTTGGAGGGGGAGGAGATAAAATGTTGTCAAATAAAATTTTTCTATTGTGCTAGTTCTACCTGTGTATAAAAGCACTTGGCCTTTGAGATTTGTTTTGGCTAATGCTAGATGCTTAGCCTCTCTTGAAAAAGAAGTCAGGATGGATCATTGGTGTTTAAGTGGCTTTCGTTAATGCCAGTTGAAGTGAGTCACCAATACTCATATTTATGGGATGTTGGCTACCCCTCAAAAATAGCTCGTACACCCCCCTCCCTGCAGAAGAAGGGAAACCAAATAAATGGGTGAGTTTGAAGGTGAGAAGTCATATGAAGTTAGTTCCATATGCCATTTATTTCTTGATTTAATAAACGTTTAATGCAAGACAGGTGCTTATCTATCTGTTTTTATGGAGCTTATATCCTGGCAGGGAAGACTGACAAGAAACAAATCAAATAATATGTCAGGTGGTGATAAGTGCCATGGAGGAAAATAGAGCAGAAGAAGAGGAATAAGGAATGCTGGGAACAGAATGTCAATCAAATATTTTGAAAACACACATCTGATTTTGATGTTTCTGTGTTCAAATCCTTTAAAGCCACCCCATCACCTTGAGCACCAAATCATACTTAGCCTGCATGGTTTGACCCTTGACAAACTTTCATCCTTCAATGACTCTAGGCACACTCTTCATTTGGCCATATTTAGTTACACAAACTCCCAGTTAGGCTATGCTAACTCATGCTTCCATGTGTCTACTTGCTTATGCATCTGAAAATATCTAACCATTCCTCCTCAATTCTGTTTACCTTATTTTTTCAGACTCAGATCTAGCATCATATTTTCTTAGAAGTGCTCTTTGATCCATTTTGTCTGCTACAGGTCAGTTTCAAACCTCTCGTCTTTTCAGTGCTCTGTAAATGGCTCCCCCAGTTATGCAAACTGCTCACAATTCTACAGCACCATACTCTGTGCTTCTCTCTGTTCTAGCACCTTTCTCACTGTGTTAGATACAGAAGTTTGGACCTACGTGGGCATAAACAAATAATGTCCTCATTCGCTTCTTATTGGATCTTCTCGCATGTTTGCGTTTATGCTCCCTGTGGTCATTATGATTACAGTCCCTGGCACATGGTACGTATCTCACAAATGTTTGTTTGATCGCTAGATTTTATATGTCAACATTCCAATCAACCTCTAGATCTTGACTAATTTAGTGACAAAGACCCATTATACTGTTTTTCTACATACTAGTATTACGCTATAGCAAGATGACCAAATCCACCCCAACTTATTTATTTTTCCTCTTTGCTATTGTAGATGCCATATCATATTCTGAGGACATGATAATATCTAACATGTGACAAATACAGTTTTAAACATTTTACATACGACAACTTATTTATTCCTCACGGCAACCCTAGAGATGGGCATTATCAATTTTCCCATCTTGCATGGGCACAAAATACTTAAATAACTTGTTCAAGGTCAGTAATGTAACTAGGTTTCAAATCCTGATAGCCTGACTCTATTATCTAATTTTTATTAAGCTTCAGAAAGTTAAATTATTCATTTATTAAGAGAGGGGAAAAAGAAGCAGCTGAGACATATTGGCAGAGAATTTGAACTACTGAAATTTTTAAGGGTTGTTTGGTATGGTGTGGAGGGTGCAAAGTACCTTAGGAATCATGCCAAAGCTTTCAACTTAAGCCTCTAGGTACAGTAAATTAGACACATGATATTCTTGTCATCTGCTGTCTTCAATAATAATTCATTTAATCCAGTAAAGGATGGTAAATGCTTTGGAATAAATACAAGATGCTGTGGTTTCCATGGGGTGCGGTAAAAAGATATAAAACAAATAACCAACTCTTTGTAGCCTGCAAATAGTTTTTCCACTATACACTATATGTCTTGTTGGTATAATAACAGCAAACATTTGAAGAGCATGCTCACATGCACTATTTCATTTGATTCCTTCCATAGCTCCGGAAGGTAAGTAGTGCATATATGATCCATGTCTTACAAATGCAGACTCGAAATCTAGAAAGCACGACTGAAGTATGTGAATTACATCACTTCGTTCTTTTTGCTCCTCCTCCTCTTGCTTTTTATAATTATATCAGATAAGAGTTTAATTGCAATCGAGGCTATTTGTCTAATATAGAATGATATCAAAATTGGTACAGTTTTTCATTAATTCTAAGAAAATGATTTATTGAGAACCTCTTCCTGAAACAATAAAAATTGATTTATAGGCCATCTCTTCATGGTCTCTTCACTTTTTGGAACTTTTAATTGCTGGTCCTAACCAGCGATGTCTGGCTCTTCTATGTCCATCCTTGGAGGTGCCTACCTCCTACATCTCTATCTGGAAAGAGCCTGGAATAACCAAGAATGGTGGTTTCCAGAACTCTATCTGAAGCTTTTAATGATGTTTTAGTGACCCATGGTTCTATAGAGAAAGCAAAAGACTTCTATCTTTTACCACATTGGATAATTACTATGCCCTTTGAAGTATGTGTGGTAGACATTAATGTTCCAGATTTCTAGGTGAAAAATTGCCAAATAAGATTAGTGACTCTATGTTATTTTCAGAAGTTTCTCATAGCCTTTCTATGTTTCTGTGAATTTAGGTCTGCTATGAAACATGAGAAAAAGTTTCTCTTTGCAAACCTACTCCTTCCCACTTTCCCCGTCTAAATAAACAACACCACCATCTACCAGTTACTTGAGTAATGAACTTAGAAAGATTCTTGATTTCTCTCTTTTCCTTCTCCCACATCAAATTCTTTGGCAAGTCCTGATGACTTTATTTCTAAAAAATAACCAGAATCCATCAACTTCTTTACAGTGCAGATATTTTTGTTTATTTCATTTAAGGCTAACATTCCCAGGACTTAGAACAGTATATACATGACATGTTATAGGTGCTCAATAAGTATTTGTAAAATGAATATTTCTATTCCTACACAAGCAGTGATATTCAAAATGTTTAATGATATATGTGGTAGGAGCTGAGAACATTCCCTGTTCTGCTAGGTCTTAACCCTTTAGTTACTGTGTCCTGAGGCAGTTTGGTAGTCTTAAGGGAGAGGATAGGATGGCTCAAACGGGAAAGTAGATGGTGGTTCAGTGTTTTAACAACTGAACATTATATTATAATTTTATCTGTATGTAACAGCCGAATACCAGCTACCACTAGTCTAAGGTACTATCACTGCTCCCAGGGTTTCTTAATTTCCACTATCCACCTATGGTTTTAATATAATAATCGAATCATGTTACTCCCCTGTTTGGATTCTTCTGATTGTACTTACAATAAAACATAAACATTTTCAGCCTGACAGGTCTTATTTGAATTCTTTGACTCAGGGTCTTTGAGCTAGCTCTTTCTCCATGAATCCTCAATGGCTGCCTTTTTCTTACCTTGGGGGAGAATCAAGTTGTAATCGTACCTCTGCAGAAGCATACTTTTCTGATTCCACCCCCCTCCCCGCCCCAATATTAAGGAGCTTCACCAGTTATTCTTTGTATGGAACTCTTTACTAAATCTTGTTTGTATTTTTATTTTCTGTCTCACTCTCCTCACTTAAATTAAGCAGAGCACTGAAACTTTACCTCTTATTCATTACACTGTGTCCCCAACACCACCTAGAACAGCACCAGGCACATAATAACTCAATAAATGTTTTTATCTTTTGATTGAATGAAAGAACCAAATATGCATCATAGTTCAGAGTGTTCAGATTCCTAATATTGGCATCATTATTTCTCAAGTGTTAGGAGATACTTAATTTCTATCAATGTGCTTATGAATTGAATATCACAACAGAAGAAGTGCTGGAGTTGATCCCATCGATAATTCACTAAAATTGAAGTATTTAAAAATTATAAATACATTAGGGAAGAAGGTAAAATACTTCTCTTATTGTAGAGGCAAAGTTTTAACTGAACCGTGTAGTTTGGGGAATGCTGCTGAAAATATATCCTTTCTCCAAGAAAAGTAGCTTAACTACTCATCATATAAAAAGCATTACAGCAGCCAGTATAATCGCTTTGCAGCAATAATAAATAAATGCATTTACCTAAATATTAACCAATCATTGTGAATATTCCCTAGATTAAAAAGTATATTGAAGTACAAAGATTAAGAATATAAAGTACTTTATCAAAATAAAGCAGGAAAGAAGAAATCTGATAAATTTTTTATTCTATTTTAATTTCAATTTTGTTTTATAAATTCTAAGTAGTATCAGAAATGAAAGCATTTCAAGTCCTCATGATTTGTAGACGTTTTACTACGTAAAACAAAACAAAATCAGAAACGTGTGGCCAAGCAGAAAACCCTGTGAATCCTGAATTTTTATATAAATGTGAAAATAGTACTGCTCTGCTAGACTTGACTTGTCCTTGATTCCTTGGGAATAATCAGTTTGAGAGGGTCCAGGGAGAGCCTTTCCTGTTGTGGGTTTTCTTTGTCTGTTTCCGTAAGCTGTGTGAGATAGGAGTTAGGTTAGAAGTGAAACATGACATTCTGACAGTGAATCCAGCAGACAGATTCTTGGCAGCGTTCTCAGCTACACTTGAACTTCTGCTAAGCATGTGATGAAAGAGTGTTTTCAACTGCACCAGCTGTGGAGAGGTTAATAAAACAAAAGAAGGGAAACAAAAGTGCTCACAGCAGAAAGCTCCTGGCTTTGCTGATTGTTCTGGTTACAAACAATATGTCAGAGAGCTGTAACTGCTGCATTGTTTTGGCCTTAGAATCATTTTAAACAAGTTGAGCTTCTGAATTAGAAGTTTCAGGATAATAAATAAGTAGCACATCAAATGCAATTATACATATTTTGGTCTAGGAAATTGAAAGCTCTTAGTTTGCCATCGGCAGTGTGAAAGCAGGCAAATTGTATTTGTTTTATTGGCAACCTTAATAGTTCCTCCTGTAAATAGAAAACTGCACAGATTTTCTGATTCTCAAGATGTGCAGAAGTCAAGGTAGTCTTGCCTTAGTGGCCTGGGAGTAGCAATTTGTGTTTTGTATCCCTCCTCCTCTGTCCCGCTGTTTCAGGAAAGGACCGTGGCATGTGAAGCCTTGCCCAGCCTGCCGCTCAGGAGGTGATTTCTCAATCCTGTCTTGTGCAGAGAAGATCAGCTGCTGACCCATGAATCAGAACTATTTAAACTGGGAGGAAGAATTAAGCAACATCCTGGGAGACTGACCGCATATGCCTTTCCCTGAAAGTTAGTATGCAAAGTACAAGAGAGGCGGTCCATTCACCAACTTTCACATCTCCTCCACCAGCCCTCTACTTCTCCACATCTAAGGTCCAACACTTTATGTACGAATGTCATCTCTGCTATATTATTACATTCCAAAAAATGGAAGGAAGGCAAGGATTATCATTGCTTCACACGGGCTTCCATTAGGGAGAGAAAAATGAAACCAACCTTGTACTGTGAATTTCTCTATTGGCTGTTAAATTGGAGGCTTGTTATATAAGTGTTTGGGGGTATAATGAATGAGATTAACATATGTCATCTGGGAGATATGGTGTTTATGTTTGTCGAGTTGAATTGGGACAGAAACAAATTATGGACATTCTAAATTTGCAAAGACTGACAGAAGCTTTAAAAGTCATTTATCACTCTAGTTTATCTATCTTCATCATTTCATCCATCAGTGACTTAGGAAACTCAGAGTTTCGAAATTTCTCCTGAGACAAATATGATTATGATGGAGACCATTACAGGACTCCTTACAGTCCCAAGCTCCTTTCCCTTTTTCCCCTGACCCTTAGGATTCCAGACGCTCTAGCTCATCCATTCTCTCTGCCATAGAGTCTTCTCTTCAGTTGTACAGTTTCATAGGGAGCCTTCTTATAGTGACTCCTGGTCTTATTCCCTTAAGCACTGGAGCGTCATGGCAGCAAACACAGGAAGCAAATACACCTGTGTTCTGCACCAGATGACAATCAGCTCTACTGACATCTGGATTTATTAGGTTTGTAAATTAGAGAATGATTAATCACAGCAGTGAGGACTCTGCCCTTTTAAACTATATTTTGCCGCAAGATAATGAATGTCATTTGATTTACACAAATGTGATCTGCAGGGAGGCCTGTTTGGGAGTATTCTAAGTCACAAACCGAAGTAGATCTCAGATAAAGAGGTAAAGAGAGTGGTTGACAAGACTACTGTTTGAATAGTTGAGTTGGTCGAAACAGCTCATGAGGAGCTAAGTCCCCACCTCCACATTGTTCTGTACAATATAACCATAAAATTTTCAAATATTGATTTGCATAACAAGATAATGATAATTTTCATTTCTCCTTTTTCTCTTTGCTGCTAGCTTATGAAGAAGAAAGCAACACATGATATTTTTCCATCCCCCATCTTTCCTTTGAGAACTCAATAATCAAATATGACCTTTACCTATGTATCACTTATGAGAAGTCACTGGCAATTAAAAAAAAAAAACAGTTTTAGGGTGAGACATCTTCAAAGATCACATTTAAAGCATCATTCTTAGCATCAAAGCAAAACTGTACTTTTATCCTGTATAACATTTTTCTGGACCTGTTTTTTATCTCAAAAATAGGACTAAGAATGCCTGGCTAAATATAAAGAAGAGCATTTAGTATGTGTGTAAAATCATCGTACCTAGCAGAAACTGTGAAAATATAATTAAGGTTCTGCATTTTTCCATATAAGAAATATGACACTTCCCGAATTTGATAGCAGAAGTGAACATAAATTAATTCCCATATTATAGTTTTTACGAACACACATAATCAACTGGCAAAATTAGCTTTGAAGAGACACTTGACTTCTAATTTAGAGAATACTTCACCTTTGCATTATCTTCAGAATTTTTGGAATGTGTGAATATGTTCAGTGAGCAATAAGCAAACAGAAATCTCAAATCTTCTTTTTGGTTTGGAAGAAGTAGCATAAGTATTGGCCGCTGAGACTCTGTGGCTTTCCCAAGAGACAAGATGTGCTGGGCGTGTAGCCTTCGATTGTGGAGGAGCAAGATTACAGGGCTTGGAACAAAATATTATTCTACATGGCCCAACAAGGCATGTTATCAGATACTTCATACTGGCTACCTACCTGGGCAGCACACCAAAAAGGAGAAGAGTGTGGGATAGAGGAAATAATTATTTGGAGGATGTTACTGAACACTTAAGACCCACGTGAGGGAGCTATAGTACAAAGTCTCTCTTACTGCAGTCTGTATTAAAATGTCCACTTTTTCCGTTTTTAGGAATATGTTGTTTGATTTCAATAATTATTTAAAAAAAAAAAAACAACGACGAGAATAATAGGAATGAAAGCATTAGGTTTAGCAAACGGGAAAGATTATCTGCTATTCTTTTTAATGTTGGCCACCGAGACAGGATCCACTTGGAGTTCAAACAGCACAGGGGCACAGGAAGGTCGCCACCTTCCAGCCAGGACTCCCTTTGCAGATGGCCCTTCTGCCTTGGAAAGAGAGAGAAGCATTGAACACCTAGGGAGATGACAAACTGTCGGCAGGTTACCTCTGGCTTGGAGTTAAACAAAATAAACAAAATATGGGACCCACTGCCACATCTGAGAACTTTGCTTTGATAACCAAAAACCTGAAAAGGTTTGCCAGATAGATTCACCAATTTGCTCTCCCACAAAAGCTTGTTACCCTGCTGTCTTAATCTGATTTTTGTTTATTCTAAAATTATCTCCAAGTAGAGGCATTTCTCTATATGGACCATAATACATAGAGCATATGTGTATCTTTCCTTACCAGGGGTCAGATTCTCTCTGGTGCATCTGCTATTTAAAATCACAACACAAATACAATGTTGTAGAATGTAGCTTACAAATAACTTTCCAGAAAGTGCATTTGGAAGCATAGTTCTTTATTCTGGACTGTCTGCTTCATGCGCATTTACAAGTAAGTTCTAACAGTAAATTTTTTAAAAAAGAGATTTTATTTTTCTTAATCACATACTGTATTATAGACTGAGAAAACCAATGTTAGCATATTAATAATTTTCTATAAATTTTTATAAAATTCCTTTTAAAAATTATTTATTACATTAAGGCCAAATATAGATTTTTCAGATTAGTTTCCTCTAAGAAGACCCAAAAGAAGACTTGGTCTTCTTTTAAAGTATAGTTCCACCCTCCACCCCAGAAGTCTTATTTATTGAATCACAAATCTAGTTTCTAAATCATTACCCTTTGAAATTTTCTCCAAGTATTTTGTGTTTATTATCTGCTCTTAAGATTTACCCAAAAGCTTGGTTTTCTCCTTCTTCTCCTTTAATCACTGAGAGATTAATCTGGTAACATCATCACCACCACTACCACCACCATCATCATCATCATATCACTCACTGGGAACCCATTATGTACCAGCACCTTGTGTTAAGTTATTTTAATTGTCGTAATAACCCTGCAGTATTTACAGGTGATGCTCAGAAACTTCAAAAAACCTCCAAGGACCTAAGAGTAGTATATGGTGGCTCTAGAATTTGAACTCAGGTTTGTCTCTTTCAAAATTCTTCACTGTTCCTAACACACACACACACACACACACACACACACACACACACATTAGCTGAGCATGGTATTAGTACATTTATAAGCATTAATACATTCAGTGGAACAAATCCTTTCAAGTGCCTGTGCTTGCATCTCAGAATCTCTGAGGATGTGGGACTCTACCACACTATAAACTCTGTTGTTTTTTGTTCTGTCGTCAAAGCACTTAATTCTCTGCCAGAGAGCAGTTCAAACATGTTGGAAGAATCAAGCTTCCTGAATTGAGCAATGCATAATTTGGTTTAAAACTGATATAACAATCGGAAATTCTACTTATCCGCTGAATCATGTTGATTACACACCAGAGTCTTGTTCTTTAACCACACTCATCTCATTTTTTTTTAATCTACAGAATTTACAAAGCAAATTTCAAAACGGAAATTCGAAGGGATAATAGTGCTCAGGTAATGATAAAAATTATAAAGGGACAATCAATTTCAAAGATATCTATAAGTCTGAAATATATAAATAGCATCCAAGTTCTTGATAATGAAGTCATGTTATTTATATTTTCGGAAGATAGAAAAAGAAAAAAAAAAGACTCAGAATAAAGATGAAAGTAGAGAAAAGCCTAAAGATCGAAAGCAATTATTGAGATAAAGTGAAAGACAAACAGGAATGTTTAGAAAAATCAGATAACTGATCCAAAGAAGACAACCCTCAGGACAGAGAAACTTACTTACAAAGATAGATACTGATGTAAAATAATCAGGGCACAAGGTTACAATTCTAAGTAAAAGTTTCCAAATTGCACATCCTGTTTAGAATGTGTCTTTTGGAGTTTTATGTGAGCCTGCTGCAGTGGGCAAGCACACTGGATTTGCAATCAGAGGTCCTGGTTTGGGGTCTGGCTCAGCCACTTGTTATCTATGTTTTTTTTTTGAACAATTTACTCAGGGCCCTGATACCTTCCAGGGCTAAAGAACTGAATCTAGCAATGAGAAGAATTTAGAATGACATCTTATTATGTGGCAAGATGACATTTTCTTACCATTTACAAATACTATACTGGTGCCAAGCTGCATAGTACCCAGTAGCATTCAGAGAATCTATTCTTTTAAATAGTAGCTTTATTTACCCTGTCACTGTAACCACCATATTTTGCTAAAGCTATGCTGACATATCCTTAGATGTTATTGTATACAGTGCACATTTGATCTTACTGATTAGAAACTGACTATGCAAATAAAAGGTTGATATTTTAGTCTATTGCTGTTCTTGAGGTCTAGATTAAATTAATGTACAACTGGTCACTACTGTAATTTGCGTCCTCTGTAGGATATACTTTTGTTTTT
>NW_011888805.1:13016134-13026678 GCF_000151845.1 Pteropus vampyrus | reverse complement strand
TTTTTTTTTGAACAATTTACTCAGGGCCCTGATACCTTCCAGGGCTAAAGAACTGAATCTAGCAATGAGAAGAATTTAGAATGACATCTTATTATGTGGCAAGATGACATTTTCTTACCATTTACAAATACTATACTGGTGCCAAGCTGCATAGTACCCAGTAGCATTCAGAGAATCTATTCTTTTAAATAGTAGCTTTATTTACCCTGTCACTGTAACAACCATATTTTGCTAAAGCTATGCTGACATATCCTTAGATGTTATTGTATACAGTGCACATTTGATCTTACTGATTAGAAACTGACTATGCAAATAAAAGGTTGATATTTTAGTCTATTGCTGTTCTTGAGGTCTAGATTAAATTAATGTACAACTGGTCACTACTGTAATTTGCGTCCTCTGTAGGATATACTTTTGTTTTTTGCTTAAATTCTCCCTGTAATTGCCAAAGCGGTAAACTCTTTAATTTCAAATATACAATAATGCATAAAAATATAATGTGGTAGTTAGAATAAATTTTAAGATGATCTAATAGAATGTATGTTAGAAAAAGTAAAGGTGAGTTTGACGTAATGTTCATATAGATTTTAAAATAACATGGATAATTTTTTTCAGAAATAAATAAAACTATTTTTTCCATCTTTTTTTGTGCTTTTTTATGCCAATAGTCCTCCATGCCAATACTCTTGAGTAATATGAAAACAGTTCTTTCTCTCCCTCTCTAATTTATCTCCCTCTCCCATCTCTCCTTCCTCTGGCCATCTCTCTCTCTCTCTCTCTCTCTCTCTCTCTCTCTCACACACACACACACACACACACACACACACACACACACACACACACACACACACACACACTCCCCTAAGCATTCTAGAGGAAGGTACAGGCATTTCTCATGTAGGGGATGATGACTGTGGGCACTAAGCAATGCAGATATTAAATATGGACCCATACTGATGTTTGAGAATCTGGTTTGAGGGAAGAAAGCATAGAGCTATAACTTTTAGCTATGAGATCTTGGAGAAATTATTTAAACTCTCTGAAGTGCAGTAACTTATTCTGTTACGTTAGTATAAAATAGTATCCATGTTATAGAATTGTCAGTAATAAATGAGAGAATTTAGTTCTGTACTTCATAAACTCTCAAAAAAAGTAACGTTTGTTCTATTTTTTGGAGATGCGTAGATGGATTTTTTTTAATCAAATGAAAATAAGGGACTATTCAAATGAATAAAAGTAAAAACAGTAAATGTGAAACATTCAGAAAGATTACAAAAGAGATTTTAGAATTCTAGAATAACATGTTTAGAATATAGGAATTATTAAGTAAAAATCAGGTCATGAACAAATCAGATCCTTTTATCTTCATAAAGAAAAATATAAATAATTCTTCAGAAAATATTTTCAGATATATAGTATTTACACGGGAGTCTTAAAAAATTGTTTTTCAAAATGTATAGTATTAAGCTTTGTGATATTGCCCTGAAAGGAATTTGCTTCAAGTAAATTCTTAAGATGCAAATGCTTAAGAAGCAGGAAACATCCTATAGTTTGTTGTCATGCCACAATAAAAATACTCAGTTATTTACCTAAAGCATGAGTAAATAATTCTTGTTAACACTCATTTCAAATTTGCATTTTACTGAGACAGATATGACAGGAACTTTGTTCATTGAAGTAAAATGCAAAAGCTTTGGACTTATGGGAGCACATCTCAGAGGGAACTCTGAGGATATGAGGTGGACCAGCTTCCTGACAGCCACCGAGGAACTGAGCCATGAGGACGGCGATATGGTTTTCTCAAGGGTAAATGAACTGGGTTCATCTTTATTTTCATGTTCTGGTCTCTCTCTTTTCTTTATGAGATTTCTGTTTATCTGTTTTTTGTTTGTTTGTTTTTGTTTTTGTTTTGAACAAGTCTTTATAAGTTATCGTCAAGAGGGAAGGAATTGATGTGTGCCAGAGGAAGGACTCTGAAGAGTTGTAACGATAATGTCTAACATCTTTTGAATGTTAGATGTCAGTACTTCTTTGTATTCTTTATCTATAAAGGCGCTTGCTCTTTTCTCTCCTGTTAAATGCTTTAGACAAAAAAACACAAAATTTTCTCAAAATTGCAAGTGACACAAAATTAGGAGGATTAGCTAATGACTTGGAAAGCAAAAAGAATTCACTACAAGTATTTTATAAGCTAGAAAGATTTGTTGCAACAAAGAAGTTGAAATTCGACAGTAAAATGAAACATCTTATATTTAGATTCAAATAATCAATTTCTTATGTAGAGAATGGTGAAAAACTTATTTGGTAGTAAATGTAGAAAATACTTTAGGTTTCCATGCAAGTTCATGTAACCTAAGAGTATGGATCTGCTACTAAACACTTAACTCGGTAGTATATTAATTGCTGTACAGTGTCCAATGAAAGGAATTGCTAGTCTAACCTCATTGTCTGCCAGTTACATGAAAAGTGCATTATTGAGTCATAGGCACCACTTTTTAAGAGAGAAATTGACAGCAAACTGGAACACATTCAAATAAAGGATGGTGAAGTGTCTGGAAACCATATCATATTAGGAATACCTGGAGGCATGTGTCCATTGAACCTGAGAAAATGACAAAATGGGTTAAACATTTCAGAGGCTGTTCTATGGAAGAGGAGGAAGATTTTTCAGCATAGTAACAGAACTAAAGTGGGGATAGTTAATTTGGACTCACAGAAGAAATTACTTTTCTAACGAAATGATCATGGACAGGCTAACTCAATACTGGCAAGTTGCTGGCCTCTGGGGGTGTTGGACAGGGTCAGAGAGATAGCAGAAGAGGCTCAGAGCTGCTAAGTCTTTATGAGTCTGAGGTAGAATCTATGACAGTATTTTGTTGACTTCCTGTAAAATGCATAGTCAAGTTTTCAGGCAAAATTTCTTTTAGTAACTAATGCCCATTTTCATTTCCATTGATAACCCAACAAGGATACTTTTATGCCTTTGAGGAAGATGGTTCCCTAAAGCTGAGGTTTCCCCCGCAAAACACACACGCATACATACATAGAAACACATACACCCCCCCCACTGCTACTCTATGCTTATATTTTACATCTTTCCTCCTTTTTTTATCTCTTAATTTTTTTAAAAGAGGACAAGATCAGTAGATGATTAACAGTAGAGTACATCTAAATCAAAGTTGTAATCAGCAAGTGCTGCAGGAACATTTTCCCTAAGTTTATTTTATTTTTTTATTTATTTTTATTTTATTTCTTTTAGGCGAGGCAACCCTTGGTTGACCTCACAGATTGCAAGGACCTTGTCAGTTTACAATCCCTTATTTTTTATTTTTTACGCCTACAGCACCTGGTCTTCCTAGGTGGTCTCCCATCCAAGTGCTAACCAGGCCTGACTCTGCTCAGCTTCCGAGATCAGACAGGATCGAGCTTGTTCAGGGTGGCATGGCCATAGACTCCTTAAACTTATTTTTGACTTTAACAGCAATAGTTCATGATCTAACTTGGTGTACACCAGCCAGACTTTTGCCTTTTACCTCGTGTGGGAAAGGTATACTGGAGACAGAGTAAGAGGTAAACACTCAAGGTTTGCTGCGTAACAAAAATCATGAAAGTGTTGCATTAAATAACAACAACAACAAAAAAGAAGTTGCAGATGCGTATATATTTTCTTGGGGATTATATAGTAGAAACATTGTATGAAAAGAACAGACTAGAACGTACTATCACCAGCACCCATCTTCATATAGTTTTTAAAGCTTTTTGTGCATATGTTAGTGACTATTGTATTCTTCAGTGTGAATCCTTCATTAGTGCTGAATGGGAGGACCAGGTCATAGATTTATAAATGGAGAAATGGACACTGTGGAAAGATGAGGAATCCTCTTTGATCCGTCCCTCCCTCCTTCTTCCTTCCCCCTCTTTTTCCTCTTCCTTCTTCTCCTCTTTTCCTTTTAACGAAGGGGCACACCCCAGTCCCCAGCCTTCAATCTAGAGATTAAGACTTTTTTTTTTGGTTTAGGTATGGCATTTTAGCTTTATCTTGTGCATTGCTGTTTGCTGACTCTATAGCTTTGCAATGTCTTTTATTCTTCCTTTTGCAAAGCAAGCAAGACAACATAAACTATGGAGGGATGATTAATACAATTTCAAGGTCAATTCAACATGTATTGAATTATGAATGCAGAATGTTTTCCCTATTGTTGCATGGTTCTGGCCAGGCTGCCCTGGCCGGGTGGCTCGGCTCGGCTTGTCCTGTGTGGTTTGGGGCCTTTAACTATGGGGCAGATCATTAAATGGCTGGTGAAGCAGCAGCACATTGTTCTGTTATTTTCAAACCACAACAGCCTCTGTGGAATCCAAGAGCCATAAAGACATAGTTCTGATGCTGCTTGACAAAGGCATAATTCATGAACTCTATAATTTAAAGGGATTTCAAGGCAGTTGTAAAACTAATAAAAAATGAATTGCTTTTGGGGAACACTGGTACCCTTTTTAAACAATTGATTCTACTAATTTAAAAATACAATCAGCCTGGTAACTCTGCATGTGTGTGTGAAGATAAGTAAGATTAAATCTGATGCCAGTAGTTTCAAGTAAATTCATAACATTGCTCTCAGACCCAAGAGGGGGAAAAAAAAATTAAGAAATAAAGGAAAATCCCAGAACAATTTATGGCCTCTAGCCAATAACAAAGTGTTTCTCCCTGTACCTTTTTATCATTCCCCTTGCCCAAATGTTGATTATGCCCAAGTTAAAAAAAAAAGTTTTGGTAACTTTCTAGAAGGTTTAGATTTCAGTCTGGATTAAAAAAAAAAAAAAAAAAGCCTCATATAAAAAGCTCTCTTTAATCAGATAATTGACCAGTCAGTAATTTTAGCCCGTCTGTGACACACCAGTTGGCAGGTACAGAGGTACACAGCCCCTAGCCTTCACCTCCATTCCCCCTTTCCTGCCTCCTGGGACTGTCAGCGAGCTTCTGTGTCTTACTGCTGGTCCCCAGAGACTGCCCTTAAACATTTTGAAGATCAGAAAAGGAGAACCAGCTGTCAGGGGTGACCATGCATATGGCAAAAAGGGACTCCATCCCCCCATCACCCACCTAGGGGTAAACGTAGGGCCTCACGGAACAGATGTCTTACACCCAGAGCACCCACGTTTCAAAGTGATCCCCAGTTACTTGAAATCCTGGCTCGAAAGTTGTTTGAGAGGCTTTGGTGGGGCTTTAAATACACGCATATTAACTCCTCTATTTTAACTCTCCCGTCATGAGTAATGGCAGTTCAAAAATGCTCTTTATAATGTCACATCACAAAAGGCTCAGAAAATTATCCCTTACTTCCATTGTCTGCCTGTTTTCTTTTATTCCTTCTCTACTCATCACGTTCTCTGGCAGCCATGAATGAAATGTAACATGCTAAATGACTGACATCCATTAAAGCTCCTCGACAAACCTTGGACCGAGTTTTGAAAGGCCCTTGGAAGAAAAAGGATTGTGTGCTCTTTGAATGTTGGTCTGCTGAACGGCTGCCAAGTAAGGGCTGCTCCATTCAAAGGGCTGAGTGAATAAATGAGAATAACATCCTTGGGGACCCGCAGGATCAGTTTACTCTAAAAATGCTCAGCTTCACAAAGGGTCAGAGTCACAAGGTAAATGAAAATGGCTAGGAGGGGACTTTGATGGCCGAAACACGGTAACAGTAGAGGACTTGAAAGAAAATTTTATTTAAAAAAATAAAAAAGAAATGAAAAAAAAAAAAGAAGTGAGGGTGGGGGGAAGCTCAGAACTGCAAAGTTGATTGATAAGAACAAAACACTTCAACAGCAACATCCATGAATATTTGTAAATGATACACTGGCAGTATATAAATACATGTGCTTATGAAAATATATAAACTCTTAATCTATCCACATCTGTAAACATCATGAATTAATTTTATTTTACACATGAATAAAAATTGGGTCAAGCCTGTTAGCTCATTTTCTTAGTGGGCTATAACATAAGTACTCTAATTTTCATCTTAGTTATAAGCGATAAAATCTAGTGAGCCATCAAACATGCCATTTTTTTTTTATTGCTCCTTGTTTTCTTTTTTTCCCCACATGTTATTTCTCAGTTAGAATGATTTCTATTTGACTACTTTAATGGAGGTGCATTAGAAACAGTTCTAGGCAAGGAAGTTAGAAAAACCACAGGAAATCTTGACACGTTTCCACGGAGACCCTGCATGGAACCTGTCACAGGGTCACTCTTAGGAAGGCCCCCTGATTCCTCTTCATTTTTTTCAGACCATTTTTAGATGTGTAGGCTGTGGTAGTTTAAAAACATCCAACAGAATTAGTTCTATCAGATTATCTCCAATGAAGATGTAAACGAAGTTCTGGTTCCTTTTTATTCAGCAAATGATAGTTATGACAGGCTCAGTAGCTGAAGTACATGAAGACTTGCGGCCGACAGCTGTCTTGCTCCTGTAGGTCAGCTATGATTTCTAGTAGAGATGATATGTTATCATATCAAGCTCAGAGATGTAGTGGGTTGGATGGTGCCCCTACTTCCCAAAAGAGGTATGTCCATCCAGAATCTGGGAATGTGAGCTTGTTTAGGAAAAAGATCTTTGCAGATGTAATTAAGGAATTCAAGATGAGCTCATCATGGATTAGGGTGCCCTCTAAGTCCAATGACAAGTGTCCTAAAATGAGAAGAAAGGGGAGAAGGAAATACGAAGACAGAGGCAGAGACTGGAGTCAAGTGTGTACAAGACAAGGAATGCCAAGAGTTGCCGGCAGCCACCAGAAGCTAGAAGGGAGGCAGAGAACATATTTTCTTGCAGAGCTTCCAAAAGAACCACCCGCTGACACCTTGATTTTGGACCACTGGCCTCCAGAGCTGTGAGAGAATAAAGTTCTGTTAAGTCACCAAGTTTGTGGTAATTTGTTACAGCAGCTCCAGGAAACTAATACAGATAACAGTGGCTGTGTGCTATGTGCTTGCTGCTCTCCAGTAAGAGGGAAATAAATCGGTTCCTCCTGAGGTACTCCACTGAATTACTGGGTTACACTGGCCATGTAGGCTGACTCGGTCAAAGGCCTCCCTGGCTATCATTTTCCCAGGAAAATGCTCCCTGATTTTCAATAATGAAATATGCTATCACCTTAATGCAACATTGATTAAATGTTTGTAAAGGGGGAAAAAAAAAGAGTTCCTCTAAACTCATCGTGGTATGAAAAAAGACTCATGTTATATTCCAAATGCAATGGGTATCAGAATCAGGCGTAAAGACTGCCGGTGTCCAGGAGGCCACATCACTCCACACAAAGCAGCTGTGTGTTAACAGAAAAATTAAGTGTCCAGTAATTAGAAATTGATGTTTTCAGCATTTTGTACTCTAACTTACTAGTTTGTTACTTATATATAGGAATCATCACGTCTGGTTGTTGTTTGAGGTTATTGTATAGCACATTTAAAATTTTTTCCATTTAAAATATCAGGAAATTGGCTTTCAGTTAGTTTCTTTCAGAATGTTTGATTCTCAAGAATGGACCATGCATGTTGGGCAGGAGAGATCTGTACTTCCTTTTATTTTTAAAGCTACGTATTTTAAAGGAGAATGATTGTAGCCTTGAGGAAAATCTTCTGGTAAAAGATATAACTTATTATCTTTACCTAATGATCTGAATTAGAAACTTTAGGGAGTGGCCAGTTTAATATTGATTTAGAATCCGTTAGTGTTTCCAAGTTCTGGTAGATTATTCTTCAGTTTTTATTTATGATATTGGCTAAAATAAACTTTTGAATAAAAGTAATTTATTTAAAAGAGATCATTTTTAGTACATAAAAATGTTAAAAGAACACACTTATTAAGCTTGAGTTTTTGGGAATCAGATGATAGCACAAAATACTTTGTATTTAAATACTGTCAAAATTTTATGAAATACAACATTTGAAGAAGTTTCAAACATGTCTAATTATCAACGAAATGTTTTTAGATGTCAGTAGCCTGAAAAAGTTAATGTTTTTCTGCTTCAACAATTCCCAAGGAGTAATACATTGGGAAAAGTGGTTGAAAGTATAAATTTATCAAGCAGGAGTCATAACCAACAGTTAATATGTAAATATACATGTGACTGTTTAAAATATGTATGTGGAAGAAATCCTAGTTAAAAAAAAGAAAAGCAAATTATCTAGAGTGGATTTATCATAACTCTGAGTCCTAAAAAATCTTATCTTTTAAAAAAATGCCAAATGAGACTGACACATGGAATTCATTATATTCTAGCTAATGGTTTCAGTCAAATTTATAACAGAGCTGAGTAGTCAGCAAGCATTTCTGGACCTGTGTCTCCAAACACAGGGTACCAAGAGACACAGTCATTCACACACATAGGAAATCAGTGCCCAGACTACTGAAAGCTAATGCTCCTGCCACCCACACTTTTTACTCCAGGAATAAAATCGTTTGTTAGTTTGTTTATTTATTTATTTATTTGGCTCTCCGAAAGGCCAAAATAAAAGGTTAGTAGGATAAACGGTATTAATTGTTTTTAGCTTAGTACCATGATAACTTCACAGTAGAGTTGGATGGAATGGAGGGAGCACACTGTAGTTCTTTTTTGTGGCATAGCATGTTTTCAAAACCTAGTCGTTTACATGCAAAGAAAGTAAGAAAGAAGTTCTATTGACACTCACAGTGCAAATTTGCTTATTCTTTTTTTCATGCAATCACATGTGATTTAAAGTTGACATTTATCCAGATAGTCTTTAAATTCTAATTTTTTATTTGGAGTATTTTGTTAGTTCTTCATATACTATTTAATATATTTTGTTAACTTGAACAAATGAACTATATTTTTGTTTCCTTTGGAGTGTGGGGATTGGTGAAAAGGTGAATTCTGTCTGAGGGATTCTGTTTATTAATTTCTTTTCACAGGGATGCTTTGAAAGAATCAGAGTTTGAAACTTACTGTAAGCTTCGGATTCTGTTGAAGTGTGCTGGGGGAATTCTTCGCGTGTGTGTGCAGTTTTGGCCTTCAGGGGGCAGCCAAGGGCAGCGAAGCTAAATGAGCTGGCATGCACTGTCCTGTTTTCCTGCTACCTGAGTAACCCTCGTTCAGAAAAATGCAGCAAAAGCCAAAGTAAGCACTTCTTCCCCATCTGTCACTGGGTGGAAGAGAGCTGAGGCAGCCATATTTAATCAACACTGAAGTCTCCCCCTGGGTGATGTTCGTGCCCTTCTGTAATATTTTATTCTAAGCCATTTCCCAGACAGCATTATTGATTTGTGTCATTATTCTCCCCCAAGCTCCGGGAGCTTGTGCAACGTGATACCAACTGCAGTTCTTGTGAACATAACCTCAGAACCGAAAATTAAGGTGACTGCCTGCTACATTCAGACTTACCCAGATGGCACATTATGCAGGGTATTTGAACTCTTACGATCTGACATCAATTGATTATAATGCATTTGCAATGATAGAAAATTACCAAAAAGAAAAAAAAAGGAAAGAAAAAAAAAGGAATTTCTTTTTTACTTCTTAACTTATGCTCATAGTGAGAAGATATTGTACTTTAGGTATTTTGTGTGAGTGGTTTGTTTGAGGAACTCCCCTCCCCTGGAAGACTCATTAAAAACAATAGTACATTTGATATTTATCTTACATAGAATTCTGAAATTCTTTTCTTTTTCTCAGAGGTAAAGAAGAACAGTAGAACAGTAAACATTTTTTTTTTTTCCCTTCATGACAGATACTGAGTTGGAAGAGGAGGCCTGGTTGTTGAATGGCTAAGTGAGGGAAGGAAGGAGGGATTGAAGTAAGGAAGGAAGGAATTTTTATTATTCATCAGAGGTCTTCTTACTCTCAGGATATGGCCCATTGATCAGTTTTCTCAAAGCTGATTCAATGTCGAGTCTATCAGCATCCTTAAAAGCATATATATTTTTATTTACCTTTTGGATATAGTATCCTAAAAATTAACAAATGCTCTCCACATTATACCTCATCTATAGCCTTACATATATATACTTGTGTGAAGGTCTGTAAAACACAGCCTAGACATTTGCAATTTTATACTAAGTTTTGGTGTGGTCTTGGGCTCAGTGGAGTAATGGAAGTTGAAGTGCCCACTCCTTTCCTTCTCTTCCAGCAATGTTTTTCTAATTATTGTATAAAAGACAGCGCCTGAAGTACTAAATCTACATTGATAGTTGTATGCTCTGCAGGAATCTTTTTTTCTAGTTCAGTTTAAGTTTAAAACTAGAATTTATCATTGAAAAATAATCATTATTAATCCAGAATTCTGCTTGCCACCTTTTAAAAGATACTTTTTATGCTAATAATTTTCCTGAATACCATGATAGAGAATAAATCAAGATGAGAATAACCACAATACTATCATATTGAACATCTTCTATGCTTCAGGCACCAATCAGGCGATTTATTTACATCAACATTAAACCCTGACAAAAACTCTAAGAAGTAGGCATTATACTTAATTTAAATTGAGGTTCAGAGAGATTAAGTAATTATTATTGTTTTAATTATACCACTCA
>NW_011888805.1:12956623-13016084 GCF_000151845.1 Pteropus vampyrus | reverse complement strand
CTACCTGAGTAACCCTCGTTCAGAAAAATGCAGCAAAAGCCAAAGTAAGCACTTCTTCCCCATCTGTCACTGGGTGGAAGAGAGCTGAGGCAGCCATATTTAATCAACACTGAAGTCTCCCCCTGGGTGATGTTCGTGCCCTTCTGTAATATTTTATTCTAAGCCATTTCCCAGACAGCATTATTGATTTGTGTCATTATTCTCCCCCAAGCTCCGGGAGCTTGTGCAACGTGATACCAACTGCAGTTCTTGTGAACATAACCTCAGAACCGAAAATTAAGGTGACTGCCTGCTACATTCAGATTTACCCAGATGGCACATTATGCAGGGTATTTGAACTCTTACGATCTGACATCAATTGATTATAATGCATTTGCAATGATAGAAAATTACCAAAAAGAAAAAAAAAGGAAAGAAAAAAAAAAAGGAATTTCTTTTTTACTTCTTAACTTATGCTCATAGTGAGAAGATATTGTACTTTAGGTATTTTGTGTGAGTGGTTTGTTTGAGGAACTCCCCTCCCCTGGAAGACTCATTAAAAACAATAGTACATTTGATATTTATCTTACATAGAATTCTGAAATTCTTTTCTTTTTCTCAGAGGTAAAGAAGAACAGTAGAACAGTAAACATTTTTTTTTTTTCCCTTCATGACAGATACTGAGTTGGAAGAGGAGGCCTGGTTGTTGAATGGCTAAGTGAGGGAAGGAAGGAGGGATTGAAGTAAGGAAGGAAGGAATTTTTATTATTCATCAGAGGTCTTCTTACTCTCAGGATATGGCCCATTGATCAGTTTTCTCAAAGCTGATTCAATGTCGAGTCTATCAGCATCCTTAAAAGCATATATATTTTTATTTACCTTTTGGATATAGTATCCTAAAAATTAACAAATGCTCTCCACATTATACCTCATCTATAGCCTTACATATATATACTTGTGTGAAGGTCTGTAAAACACAGCCTAGACATTTGCAATTTTATACTAAGTTTTGGTGTGGTCTTGGGCTCAGTGGAGTAATGGAAGTTGAAGTGCCCACTCCTTTCCTTCTCTTCCAGCAATGTTTTTCTAATTATTGTATAAAAGACAGCGCCTGAAGTACTAAATCTACATTGATAGTTGTATGCTCTGCAGGAATCTTTTTTTCTAGTTCAGTTTAAGTTTAAAACTAGAATTTATCATTGAAAAATAATCATTATTAATCCAGAATTCTGCTTGCCACCTTTTAAAAGATACTTTTTATGCTAATAATTTTCCTGAATACCATGATAGAGAATAAATCAAGATGAGAATAACCACAATACTATCATATTGAACATCTTCTATGCTTCAGGCACCAATCAGGCGATTTATTTACATCAACATTAAACCCTGACAAAAACTCTAAGAAGTAGGCATTATACTTAATTTAAATTGAGGTTCAGAGAGATTAAGTAATTATTATTGTTTTAATTATACCACTCAAGTTAATTCAAGGGAAGTAACTCTTTTCTGAAGAATAATCATATAATAAAGCCAGGATAATTCTAAGAAAAAAATTAATGCAATACATTTATCTACTACATATGAAACTGTATTATAAAGACACAATCATTAAAAGTAAATTACTGGCACAGAAATGAACAGCTTGATAGGACTGAAAAGAAATTTCAGTAATAAGCCCACGTACAGCTAGTAAATAATTTTATTGAAATTTCCATAAAGGCAGATGCCTGGCTAAGTGTTCTGCATACTTTTTATCACTTAATCTTCATATGATCCTACAAGGCATTATTATCTCCACATTTTGGAAAAAGAAACTGAGCTTGGACAGATTTAATAACTTGTCCAAAGTTACACAGTTACTTATTGTGAACTTAAGTCTTCCTAATTCTAGCATCAAACTGCTTTGCCATTTTGTTCATTCTCTCCAATATATCATGGAGTTTAGTACATGATAAAAGTAGCCAGTGGAAAAACAATATATTATTCAACTTTAAATCAGTCAGTGGAAAAATAGTATATTATTTGATAAGTGGTACTGGGATAATTCTATAAATTGACAGAAATATTAAATTGAATATTTAGTTTAATCATACCAATATCAATTGGTATTGATAGAGAGATCAACTATATAAATATAAACAGTGAATCCATAAACATCCACAAAGAAAATTAGAATTAATATTTTTATATTCTTGGGAAGGCCCTTTAAGTAAAACAGAAAAACCAGGGATCATAAAGTAAAAAGTTGATAACTTCAACCAAGAAATGTTTTAAACCTTTGACTATGAAAAGTATATTAAACAATTTAAAAGGCAAAAAATATACTAGTATTATTGATCTTTGTGTATAAAGAATGCTTTAAATCAATCAGAAAATAATCATAATCAGTACTTCAATAGCAAAGTGAGCAAAGTTTATGAATAAGTACTTCACAAGAGGAGAAATAGAAATGGTCAAAAAGATCAGTAATAATTAAAGAGAATAATTAAATAGAAATGAAATAGCATTTTTTAACCTATTTGATTGGATAAGAGCAATGTTTTAATAATAGTTTGGGAAAAATTGGTATCTTATGAAATATAAATTGTTAATATTATTACTGAATCAAAATAAACACAATACCATTTGTCCTAAGAATTCCAAAAGTCTTAAGAAAATAGTTACACAATTAAATAAAATATAAGATATTTAGAATATTCAAGAAGATTTATTGCTGCCTTAGTTATAGAGTAAAATTGGAAACAATATAAATGACTATCATGAAGGATTTCAGTTAGATGTTATAGAATAAAGATACAATAGAATATGATGAACCACTAGAAGTAATGCTCCAAAGCTATATTTATGAGCATGGCAATGTGTTCATGACATTTAAGTTAAAAAATGCAAGCTACAAACCAGCCATGAAAAATCATATGTGAATAATAATAAATAACTAAAAAGAAGTCTAATGGATATTCAACAAAACATTATTAGTATTACAGTGGTTTTAAGAAAATCTTTTTTGTATTTAAATATTTTATTGTTGTGTTTTATGATGCCCCATGTGTACTACCAGGAAAGCAACAAAGCTATTTCCGTTTTGGGAAACTGTTGGAAGAATATCACGCAGGGCAACTGCTCTCTTCTCCTCCTTTTTAATGCTAATATGTTCTGCTCTGCCGTTACTTTGGTTTGCACATAGCTATGATTATTAATTTAACAATTTAAAGAGTTGGTGGGGAAAAACATATCAGAAGTTCCTGTATGTAAGCTTGGAAATCCAGAAAGTAGAGGCAGCAGAACCATACTCAGAATTTGGTTTTTCTCACTTTAGGAAAAGTTTGGCATTGAAATCATGAGATGTCATTAGCAAATTTGACCTCCACGTGCAAAATACCCAGCCCATCCAGCACTCTGATGTACATTTTTAAGACCCATTCAGAAATTCTTCACAGCATGTATAATATGATAATTTTTGCCTCAATAAATACAATATGTAGATCTTTACAAAATTAAAAATCAAAGACAGAAAAATAACATTTAAAATGGCAATGTAAATAATTTAATCCAAATTTCTTTAACAAAAATTTATGACAATGTTAATTTATAAATGTTGCACCAATTTAAAATTTGAGTTTCTTGTAAATTTTAAATGTCAGAGATTTAACTAATTAGGGTGATTTACTGTCTCTAAATATCTTATTACAAGTCACAAATCTTACTGATTCATAAGCTGAAATAAGAAATTTAAGTAATGACTTTGTCCAAATTCATATATTTAATTATTTGCTTCAACAAAGCAAAATAAAATTTTGTATAATTATCCAGGGGGCTAATTTGCATGAACAATGTCAATAATACTGGAAATTCCCTAAGCAAATAGAATAAATGTCGATATTACCTTATGAGGTGAGTGTTTCAACCCAAATCTGAGGATTAGATTCCATGATATTACTCCTTTCCAATTATATTTATGAAAGTTTTTAATGCAAGTAAACATAATATTCTTATTTTGTTATTTCATTATTTCAAAACCATGATTAAAATTCCCAATGTGTCTTGAAATATGCTAGCACTAGGGATAGAGATTAAAAGATACAACCCCTAATTTAAAGGAACTTAAAGTTTAGTAGAAGGGATAGACAAGTATATAGCTTGCAGCATGTACTTTTCTAAAATTGTGCTTAGGAATGTTGCAGGAAGCTTAGACATTATTCCTTTTTTCATTCTTGTTGGGAGTCATCCATATACTAATAGTCTCATGAACATTCAGCTGTTTCAATATCCTGGTTTTGAGTGTCTTCTCAGGGTAGAGCCATAACACGTTTTTGGAGTTAATACATAGTCTATGCACACAGACACAAGCCCTTAGGCATAATTTCTACAGATATGAAACATGACTTTAAATTCTTGCCAAACAATACTTCTGTAGTGTTTCTTGCTTGATGAGAACTGTTGTGTTGAGTTCTGACAGCAATAAAGGTGTTTCATCAATCCATCTCATGAAGTAGTGGTACCCATCTAATGCAACCAACCAAACACTTTATAAAGTGTAGTATTCTCATTTCATTTCCAAACACTCACTAAATACATGGGACTACTTCTTCTTCTTCTTCTTTTTTTTTTAAAACACACACATTGTTGATTTTCTATAGGGTAAAAAGAATGTGCCTTATTCAAGTAATTTGTATGCAATCTCCTATATTCATCTTGTTTAAAGTTCTTTCTTTTTCCTACTTTCTAAGATCAACTTACAAATCATTTTGTAGTTCCCTGGATGTCTTGTTTTGTAGATAAAAATCACGTAATACAAAAAGGAAAAAAAAAGAAAAAGTGAATTGATATATGAGCTAAATGTTTTTTTGATGGGCAATGCAAAAGACCTAAGGAATTCTCTTGATGATCCGTTTCATTTCCTAGTTATACAACTTAGAAAAAGATAACCTTCCAAAGAATCCATTGAGAAAATGCTCTTCTAACCTAATTGTGAGATTTCAATTTCAATTAAAATAGGGCTTTTCTTTACACAGTTTGAAATCGAGAATAAGACTGGAATCTTTCCTTCTCAGCTAGGGCTGTGAGCCAGCAAACCGACCTTGAAGGATAGAAAAATGGGTAGTATAAAAACGCTGAATCTTTGGAAAATGCATCACTATACTTTAAGACAAATATCACGTGGGAGAAGAAAAAGATATGATGTCTATCAGATAACACTATTTACAGCCACTTGCTTCAGCCCAGCTAATAAAAATATAGACTACGGAAAATAAATAGGTTTCTTTCAGAGAACAAAATGCTGGACAATATGTGAATTATTAGAGAATTAAAGGCTAAATAATTACTTGTACAGTAGTAAATAACTTAGAAACTTGCTAAAAAGAAATGCCAAATGTGTAGGAAATGGAATAAAAATAAAACTATGTCCTTAGGAGACCATAATATAATGTAGAAATTAAACTGCAAGATAAAAAAGTAAAATACTAAATAAAACAAAGGCTAAACATTTGAGAAAGGTAATAAGCAAACATTTACCTAAATTAAAAGACAAATAACACATTGCATTTTGCTTAAGATTTTCATAACTTATCTTGAGTAAAATATTGGTTCTCCAGTAAAGAACTACTGTTATGTTTTGATTCCTTGCATGACACCTTGAAAATAAAAGGCTAAATGGCCATTGTTAATGTCCATGTTTTGATTTATGCACTAGTTAAAATGTTTCTGATTTGAATGCAATCTTTCTTCCTTCCTTTTCTTCCCTCTCATTTCCTCTTTCATTTTGATGAGAGAGTGGGAGATTTGATGTGCATATTTTCAGTTGTGCCCCATGTCGGCCTCTTTTTCATTTTTCAGCCTGGGACAATACCCACTTACCCACCTGGAGGTCAGTGTCCGAATTAAAATAGTCTCATTGCCGAAGTTTCCTTTAAAAGAATTAGAGTAGTCCCTGTCACCTTTGATGTTCATTATTTCTTAAGCATGCTGATTAAAAACCTGCTAAGGTAGAATAAAGATATCTTGGACCTACATGCTCCTCTGAAACATTTTTGATTGAACTGAAAGAAAATGTAATAATAAATGGAATCAGTAAAGAAGTTTCCTTACAAGGAATTTAAAAAGGTTTACTAAAACTCTTGAGAGGATCCCTGGCCTGTTCTCAGACCCATGGCTCCCTCTTCCAGTGCTCTGCTCTTGTTATTGACGCTTGCAGTTACATTTCCTAGGCTCTGGTGTACGGCTTCTGGCTGGCCTTGACCAGTGGGAGGCTCTGGTGAGAGATTGGAGGGCCGAGTATTTCTTAGCCCATCTCTCTGGCTCTGGTGGCACCTTTAGCAATGACCGCTTCTCCTCTAGGGCTCCAGATATCAATAGACTTGCCTGCCATCGTTCCAGTTTATTCTGAGTAACTGTGAACTCTGTCTTATACAACAGCATCTTCTTTCTTTGTCTAACTGGCCCAGTAGTGGCAATGACTTTCTTTTGTTGCTAATCTCTGGGTTTCCTCACTGTCACCAGTTTGGTTTCTTAGGTTCTCTATCACCTGTGTAACCAAGTCCCTGCATTAAATTCACTCGAAGTAATTTTTTCTTCTTGGTTAGATCTTTGCTGATCTAACTTGTTTTTGTAAGTTGTTGTTGAACAAAATTTCCAAGAATTGCATATTTCAGGGGAAAAAAGAATAGGTTATACTGACAATATTGGCTGAATATTGCAAAAGTTAAAAAGTAAATCAATGGTTATTTTATTCTACATAATACCAAATAACCAGTATAATAGATTTATTTTTTTTCATAATTGAGTAATTTCATAGATTGGTGTTGGTTGTGTAATTTTATCCCACAGTTGCTGTCTTCCCCGTGGTTAGTTAGAGAAAGTCTACTTAAAGCACAAAATTTGGAATTGAATGCTCAATTGGCCGTCCACAGCTTCTTGAGGATATTTTGGCTTTAGTCATACTATTGGATATGTTGAATCAAAAATGGGTAGTCTTGGCTATCTGAAAAAACTGAAATGGTCAAATTCACTGTGAGTTTAGTTAAGAAAAGGAAGTAGAGAAGAAGAGAGGAGAAGAAAGGAAGAGAAAAAGAAAAAAAAACACCTTGAAACACATGGGTGTTATGAAGCCTGGCTCTATCATGAACTGCTACTTTGGGCAAGTTATTTAAACTACTTTGAGCCTAAATTGAACCTAACGTGATTTACTGATTTACAAGAGTTCAGATGCACCTGGTGAATAACAGACCTGTAAACCTCTCCAGTTTAAACATTAAAGATTATTTGTTATCACAAGCGACAAAAATGCCTAGGTGAAGCTGCTCCAAGTTGTCCAGGTTTGGTAATGCAACAGTTTGTGGCATTCCTAAGGTCAAGTTCTTTCCATTGTTTTCTCTTTCATCTTGGATACTCCTGAGGTCACAAAATTCGAGGCAGCACCTGCACATGAGACTAGATCCAGCAGAGGAGGCCTTTTCTTTTTTGAGTCTCTTTTCATGAGTGCAAGTACACTTTCCCAGAAGTTCCTCGGGTGACTTTTGAAGCTGGAGTTAATCAGTCTGAAATTTGGATGTATTTCAGAAGTAATTTTAATTTCTATATTTGTTTACTAATCTTTGGGGATAAGAATAGTGTGAAAGTTTTTGATCGAAATAAAAATTTTTAGAAGGCATATCAAGAAAAACAAATTTTTCTTAATTTTAAACATGTAGTAGGGTTGATACATCATTTTTTCCTTCTAAGAAATAGTAATAACTACTAAAATTTATCGAACATTTACTATATGCCAGGCACTGGGATAAGCACTTTAATCTCACTGCTCATTACTACCATTCAGTGAGATAGGTACTATCAATATCATCCATTTTACTATTAATATCACCCCGTTGGAGGTACAGAGAAGTTAAATAATTTCCCCCACTGTTTCTCTGCTGGCAAATTTGGCCAAAAGCAACATTTGCATTTAAAAGTTTTATGCAGAGTCCCTGCCTCCCAAAGCTACAAGGATGTCAACACATTTTCTTTCTTAAATCTAGAATTACCCAAACAAAATCTTGGGACATTATGGATTTTGAAACAATTTTTTGCAGCTGCCTTGAAATATCTTATTGAAAGTTTTCTCTGAACATCCTTTTAATTTACTATATATATATTTATATATATATATATATACACATTCATTATTTATATTTATTTATATTCATATAATTAACATCCATTTAAGTTACTCATTAGTTCAGTGCTTCTCAAACTTTAACGTGCCCAAGAATCACCTGGGGATCCTGCTAAATGCAGATTCTGATTCAGGAGGTGTGGGGCGGGGCTAATGAGCTCTCAGGTGGTGCTGATGCTGCTCGGCTGACCACAGTCAGAGTGGAAAGGTATCTAATAACCATTTACATGATGGTGGTGTTGGACTCGTGATGTGCTAGAGCTAGCTTTGATTGACTTGTGGGAATCAATTGTTAAATTTTCAAAGATACTGGGAGCTGGTTGTTAAGCACAGTCTTGATTAATGATTAAATTAAATAAACTTAGAATTAATTAAATTTTAGACAAAGGCAATAAATTCTCCTAACTCATGACCCGCTAATTATATTACTACATTTCTCAATTACTGATGCTCTTGACTTTTTTTAATGCCTATTGTGGAAATACTACATAATGGTGTACTACTTCCCATCTCATCCCATCTCTTCATTCAATGATGTCATGTTGAAAGCTTGAAATCAATCATAGCAGGAATATTTACACCATGGAAACTGAAAAATACTATAAATCAGGACTTTTCCCTCTGGAGAGACTGTTGTTAAAACATTTACCAGCATATCACTCTGATAAACCTATGTTGCATTTAATCTTTATGTTCACTGATCGAAAAACAAAATCTGGTTGTCATTCCAAACATAAAACTCGTTTACACAGAGCCATCCTTGCCTAATGTTGCAGACTGGGTGAGAGTGTGTGCGAAGGACTCTTAGTCTCAATTTGTGAGTTAGCTGGACTCTAGTTCCTGAGTGTACGTGTCTGTGTTCTTATTTTGAGGAGTTCGCTCTCTCCCTGCCCTTCAGGCTAGTTACTCATGTGAGAGAGGAGAATAGAAAAAAGAATGTTGTTGGACATGTTCAGTCTATGCTCAGACATAAGTGGCTACATGTATGAAATATCAACTTGCTCTATTGTTTGGTCTCAAGCATCTCCTCATTACAGTCATTTGTTCTACGTGGTCTGGGCATAGTTTCATATTTTGCTTTGGCAGCTGAGAGCTATTATTGGCCCCCACAACATCTGTTTCAACAACAGGGGGTCCCTGGTCAGAAAGAGTAATTAAAAAAGGAGTCCAAAACAAAATGTCATAACTTATGTTGTACATATACAGTAAACATGGTTACCGGTAAAAGAAAGAAAAGCCTTTCATATGGTTGGAGTTATTTACAAAACTATGACAAGTGATGAAAGGCCTGAGCCGTATATTGAGTTTGAGGCTGCAAGAGAGGATGCTAACTAGCCAACTTTCCTGATGTGGGATGCATTGCAAGGGCTGTGCTAATTGGCAAGATCATTCTCCAGCATGATCAACTGTATGAATAACAAAATGTAATGGGACCCAAAACATTCACTCAGTCCTGCTGGTTCATTCTTCCATCAAATTTTCACTCATCAAGATATAAGTACAAAGTGCTGGTGATTTCCTGGAAGGCTAAATAGTTTTCCCTAACCTGGCAACAACAAGAGCAGCGATGTTTACACTGGGCTGATGAAATGCAAGTAATAGACAAAACATAGAGAGATGTGGGACCAGGAACCTGTAAAAGTTCCATCACTTTTCTCTCAGTTTGCTTCCTAAGTAAGAGATGATGGGGAAAAATTCAAAATCTCTTTTTTCTTTCCTTCGCATCTACAGAAACATGTATTCTATTGTTTTATTATGAACAGAGCCTCAAAGAAAACCCAAAATGCTGTGTGTGTGCATGTCTGTGTGTGTGTGTATGTGTCTGGTTTCGAGAAGCACAACTTTCTTCCTCTCTAGATTTTGACCATACATTTAGAAGCAAACCAATGACTAATGCTAAACCTAGAGGTCTTAAAACCAATCAATAAATGTCCTTTCTATAAGCATTTTCTTTTCTACAGGATCTGAGGCAGGGTTGGGTCCTGAAGGCAGTTGTGTTCAGTTTTATTTTAAGCCTCTTAGCCCCACAGAACAGCTGCATGAGTACTGGGACCCCTGGGGAATACGACCCACCTGGTTCCATTCTTTTCCTCCCACCCAGATGAAATTTTCAGTTTTTTTAGTTGCTAAAAAGGCAACTACCCGTTTCCATGGTTGACTTCCTCTATCTCCAGATAGTTGTGAAACTGGTCATGCCTTAACTTAGTGGTTGACTCTCACACTCATTTTGTGTTTAATGGTGTGAATCAGCATGACTCCAAGGCAGTGGTGCATGCAAGTTAACGGTGTAGACTAGAGCTAAACTCCATGGGTTTGAATACTGGTTCTGTCACTTACTAGTTGTGTGACTTTGGACAAAATACTAATTCGTTTATTGTTTTTAAACAATCACTTATATGGAACTTTCTATATGTCAGGCACTATTTAAGAGCTTTACAAATATGAACTCATTTAATTTTTATAATCCGAAGAGAGTACTTTCATTATTTTCCATTTTTCAAATGGGCATACTGAGGTACCAAAAGTTAGTGCACTATGTTGATTATGAGTATGGTTTCTGGAGTGGCACTGCCTGAGTTTGGATTCCAGATTTGCTATTTTCTGGTCGTATGTGACCTCAGATAACAAAACGACAACATATCTTACCCATCCCATTACCATCATTCTCCTCTCAGATTTTTTTTAATACCTAGAGAATAGGAATGACATATCAGAATAAATAACAGATGCCTAAATAGAATAGATTTCATCTTTAAACAAACCATTATATTCTCTTTGCTTTTCTTATGTCGTAATATACTGGTAACAATTTTAGCATGGTCTTTCACCAGTCTGGACTGACATTTGGGAACTAACATCTCACTAATATATCTCTGAAATATCATTGTTATTGTAATTAGTACTTTAGTAGGTAGACAGATATCTATTACACTTTTATGATTTTTGGCTTAGCCTGTTAAAAAAAAAGACAAAAGGAAAGACAACATCATTCTGACAAAAAAGCTCAAAATCCCACATACTGTTATTTGGAGAGTAGTAGTACATATTATATAACTTCCATAATATATATGGAAAATTCTAAATTTAGTCATTCCGGAAAGCACATATTCATACTCTAAAGTTTATCTCCCTAATTTCTGGATACCGCAGTGCATGTCTGTGAGCAAACCTAGCGTATCTGGGATTCGAGGTAGTTCTGCTTTATAGGTATGTGCCAATCTGTAATGACCCATAGCTATATATGTGCCCCATAATATCTCAGCCATCAGCCAACCAGAAAGCCTCAGAGACCTCACTGGACATATGAAAACACTGCTATGAGAGGAGGCTCTGCCTGGCTCTTTTCCTTTCTTTCTTCCTGGAAAATATAGCCAGTTAATTGCCGTCCCATCCTGAGACAGCAGAAATGTGGTAATCTATTTTTTTTCTAATGGACTTTCCATAATGTTTTCCACCAAGAATTACTAAATGCTCTTGACCTTCATCAAACAGTGTTAAGACTGCCCTCTTTTCCCTCAGTCATCTTTCACAATTGGAAAACATGTCAAGATAAGATGGAGATTGTAGAGCTTTTGTTTTTCTTTTAGGAATTGACTGGGATGCAGAAACTGTTTCCTGGGCAAACATTCTTAGCACTGGAACTGATTTGAGAGATGTTGCCTGTTAAGTAAGTGGTATTTTGATTGTCTCATTTGGAAATTTTGAAAAAAGATAGATTATTTGTTGTTTTCATTGCTCTATGTCTTTATTTTTGTTTTTTAAATTGATCCTTTTTGAATTTCTTGGATTGTGCATTATTCAGAATCCTTTTAACATGTACATTGAAAGGAAATGTGTGGGTTGCTCTTAAGTTCCCACTGTGGACATTTGACTGACATTAAAAAAATTCCACTCATGCCTTGAGATAAATGGAAAAATCAGTGCTTTAAAAACCTATTTTATTTCCAAGATGTTTGCCTGCCAAAACTGAATATGATTTAGTGTAGGCAACTCGAAGTTATGTGTAGAGGGACTAGGGGTGAGCGGTTTATCGGACTTGACACTCCTGTAGTCTAAAACCTTTGGTTTTGTGTGTTGTAGAAACGCGTTGGCGATGGTTTAGGCCACAATTCACTTTTCAGTTTCCATGTTGAGTGTAGATAGTTGAGAGCCTAAGAGTATAAATGCTCTTCTTAGACTATAGTTGACCCTTGCACATCATAGTTGGAACTGCACAGGCCCACTTAGATGCAGATTTTTTTTATTAAATACTGTAAATATATTCTCTTTTCCTTATGATTTTCTTAATAACATTTTTAGCTTACTTTATTATAAGACTGTAGTATATAATATGTATAGTACACATATTTTGTATTATATGTATTATATAAATAGTTTATGTTATCGGTAAGACTTCCTATCAACAGTAGGCTATTAGTAGTTACATTTTCAGGAGTCCAAAGTTACATGTGGATTTTTGACTGCACAGGGGTAGGGGGAGGTGCGTGGTGCTGCTAACCCTCACCTTGTTCAAGGGTCAACCATAACTTTTTTACTTTGCCCACTTTTCAGAGCGCTTTTGTTTCTTTATACAGCGTTTTTGTTTTTGTTTTTTTCAGTGATAGCTTTACTGAGATATAATCCTCTAGCATCTCTCTTAAATCTTTGCTGAAAGCATGATTTATTCCTAGTTTGAGAAGCCTTTACACTTAGTGATCTGTTCAGCTGTCAGCTCTCAGATAGAAGTAGGTGACAGCCTGGCTCTGTTCCTTGGAGAACTTGCTTATATTGAACCCAAATCTATCTCCTTCAGGTTTTGACTTTTGGGTTCCACAGAGCGAGTCTAATCCCTTTGTCATGTGACAAACTGTATTTGAAGACAGCGATCACATTTTACTGAAGTTCGTTCTTGTAGTTAAAAATCTCCAATTCTTTCAAATTTCTTCAGAAAATGTCATTTTGATCACTATTTCTTTTCCTAATTGCAGTCCTTTGGTCTCACAGACTCGCCCCCAGATGAGTACAAAGCTCAGGAATATCTGGTCAGGATAGAGTAGTGAAGGATATGTCTCTCTCAGTTGGGGGCTCAAATTCAATAAATAAATTCCTTCTGGGGAGTGCTGAACTTACTAGCTACTTAAGTTAATTAAATCACTAGATATTTTTATGTTTTGCTGTAAGGCATATTTATATTTTGCAAAGAATATTTTATTCTTTTATCACTTGACTTGCTTTGTAGGGAATGAAAATTTGTTACTTTCATCCCTTCATCCTCCAATAAAAATCTAGAAAATGACAGAACTGAGAACAGATCCCTGTAAGATAGCCTTGGACCTCCCTGCATGGTGCTATTGGTTAGCAATGATTTTTCCGCTGAACTGTAAAGCGCTGAGACCAATCCATTCATCTTGTTCGTAGGATCATTCTCCTTGTCTATGGGTTACTTCCCTCAATGAAAAATGAATCTAACAGGCTTGATTTCTTCACTGTAAACACATTCTGTTTTCTAGTCATTACTCCTGCATGATACTTAAATGCTCATCACTTCTCAGCTATTCCCATCAGTTGGGCAGCAAAATATTTTGCTTGTCCTCATCCTATGTCACCAGGGTCTTGAACTCATTTAGAGGCACTAGACAGTGTTTCTGTCTTGGATTTCAATTCTTTTTTGGCTAGTTCCATTCTCTCTTTTAGCTCCAAGATCACTCTCGTTTTCAGAAAGTTGAAAAATTCCTCCTTCTCAGTCTTTTATCAACACTTCACCATTATCACAAGCAGATAAATGGATTTCTTTTTTAATCTTTTTTTTTCTTTTTGTACAATGACTAAAATTCTACCTTAAACATAGGGATTTTTAATACTGTTCTTTGCAAGTTTTCATAGCAGGGCTTTGCAATTTTATTATTTGTCCCTGCTAAAGTCTTTCTTTCATCTTTTATGTTTTCATTGTTAAAGCTGACTTGGATCGAATTTTTATGTTTATGTTTCTTTTTGTCCTAATTTTAGCTTCTGAAGGCTCATGCTAGGATGACAGTGGTATCTCTGAAATGTTTGAATTCCTTCTAGACCCAGCTACTCTAGGCTCTCACAGGGTCTACGATCATATATACGCGACACTTTTCTTTTGGGTTCCTATTGTTGTCATGTTGCTTGCTAATTTCTTAGTCCACAGTCGATCCATAGGAGTGGTGCTTCTGGTTGTTTCCTGTCATTTGAGACCTGGGGTCAGTCTCAGGGCGCAAGCAAGTACTCTTGCAAAAATACAAATAGTGAAGCTATATTAGCATTTCCTTCACTTCCCAGCTATTTAGGTTCCACTTTTTATATTTACACCTTGTTCTTTGGTATAATTGGTGGTGGTGGTGGTGGGGTGATGGGGAACAAACACTAAAGAAGTAGCCAAGTAACTGTGTTCTAGGTGGAGCTCACCTAGAACCTACAGTGTAGCCCAGGATAAATACTTGGCCTCACTGGGCCTCAGTTTTCATCCCCATTAAATGAGGCAGTTGGGCAAGATTACTCCACCTCATTAATCCTATAAACTTTAAAAATGAAGCCTGTAGAGGACCTTTTGGTTCTGGAGCTTCACTTAGGGTCCTGGGCTATATTGGTTTCAGTGACAGTCTGTGTTTTGCGGCTTTGTTACTGGAGCTTCAGGGTTCTTAAATTCTGTATATTTTATTTCTGTTATTCTCTGTTGGAAAAAAAAATTTAACCAAGGAGAAAACTGAAAGAAAAGAGGGAACTTTCGGTGGAATAATTTGAATGAAACACAAGATAATTAATTAATGCAAGTTCATATTCCCTTTTCAGAAATTTTTAGCACCAAGAATGTTTCAAATTCTGATTTATAGGACATTTGGGAGCTTTGAAACCAAATATTTCTGCAGCAGAACAAACATTCATAGAAAGCGAGATAAATAAAGACTAATAATATTGATATTTCTGTAGCAGAACGTGAATATGCATATAAAGTGAGATAAGATTATAATATTTTACTTAAGATTAGGTTTGCAACCCACACTTCTGAAAAACTTTCTCTTCAGATTTTCTTTTGGATTTAAGAATTGTAGATCAGAGAGTATGAACCTATATTAGGAAAATAACCGGGGCATAGATGATGGAGATGCAAACCAGACTTATTTATTGGTTATTTTTACCAGAACAGAAGATGAGAAACTGGGTATGATATGTATCCGTTTGATTTTATGAAATTCATCCTGGACATTCAAATGAATGAAACATGGATGGTATCTACTGACTGCCTCTCCAAGTAGAACTGACTACTGTCTCACTTGTGTTCCCATTTTATGTTAAACGAATTCTTTCATAATTTAGATATTTATTGAATTTGTACTAGATGCCAAGTTCTGAGCTAGGTAAATGAGAATATAAGAATAAATATGTCACTTACTTATCACCAGCCCTTATTGTACTCACCAGTAAAGAAAGGAAGAGAGACGTTATGCAAATGTTTCCAAATTACCAGGGGACTTAACCTAGTCTTTTGGTTCAAAGAAGAACTCTTTAAAAGCATGCATTTAGACTGAAACCTGAAGGATGGCATAATATTAGCCAAATGAGGGTAGGAGAGAGGCAATGTTCACGGAAGGATATGAGATAGGATCTATGGATGAGAGGAATCCATTCAGTGAGCCCAAAGAGTCTAGTAAGTAGAGTACAGAGAACAAGAGAGAGAGAGAGAGAATAGCTGGAGAGGTGGGCTAGGAATCGACAGGAGAGCACCATGTAAGCCATCTTAAAGAGTTTGGACCTGTTGGTTACCATGTCAGTAATCTCTACTGAGTTGTTCTCTTTTTATTATTTTTCAATTACAGTTCACATTCTACATTATATTAGTTTCAGATGTATAGCATAGTGGTTAGACATTTATATAACTTATGAAGTGATCCCCTGATAAGTCTAGTTCCCACCTGGCACCATACTAATGAGTTGTTCTTAGAGTCATGAACCATATTTGTATTCCAGAGCTCATCACAAGGACTGGTATGAAGTAAATGAATTTATTGAAGGAAGGAGGAAACGAAGAAAGGAAAGATAGAAGGAAGGAAAGAAGGAAGGAAGGAAGGAAGGAAGGAAGGAAGGAAGGAAGGAAGGAAGGAAGGAAGGAAGGAAGGAAGGAAGGAAGGAAGAAAGGAAGGAAGGAAGGAAGGAAGGAAAGGAGGAGGGACAGGAATGAATTTAAGAATGGATCACTAAATATAAACATTGAAGGAAACTCAAGTATGAGATACAGTGCTAACTATTTTTAAGAGTGGGGAGGTCATTTCTCAGCCAAGTGTTCAGAACCTGGATTCTTAAATAAAGCCTTAACATATTCAGTAACTTCAGGCAAATAGCTTTGTTCTCAGGACCTGTTTCCTCTTCAGCAAAATGAGATAGTTAGCTATCTTCTCCAGGTCTAAAATTTGATAATTCTATAAAAAGAGCTTTCAAATGAGTATGGGGCAGATTTCTATCATTCAGAGCACAATTTGTTGCAAATTGCAGTGTGATTCTTGTGGATGCCACATCATGAGGAAAAAATCATGGGAAGAGTCTGTTTTCAGGAAGGTATATGCCCACATACATAATCTCAACTTTTTGATTCATCTTTGATTGAATATTCATCCTACTTCTAACAATATAGTTTGAAGGAGCTATTTTTCTTCAAATTTATATTCAGTAACGCCCTCAACATTTCTCAAATTACTAGTGTCAGTTAAGACAAGAACAAAACAAGAATGTTAAAAATACATTGTGTCTCTATGCCATTGCCACAAAAACTGAACAGCCAACTTGCCAGCTAAAGCTTTCTTTTCAAGGAAGATAATTTGCATGTGGGGCTCCATTCAAGTACTTTGAAAATGTGTCCAAGGAAACATAGCAATTGAAATGATTATCAGAAACTGGTTGTATTTCATTCTAAATCACACTTATTTCCAAGACACTTTTGGTAAGTTAGAAAAGGATCAAGAGAGGGTAGTTGGATCTCACTCTTAGTCTTCAAACATAGAGGAAATGTTTGATTATTCTCTTACTTGGTCTATGGCAACTTGATCTGTTTCTCTGTTTTATTCCTCCAGTGTTTGTAGGTATAATATATATTATTAGTCTTACAACTTGCAGAACTTTTGTGGATGTCTAAGTGTAAAATAATTTTAGTAATAAGTAGTTGGCAATTTGGAGAACAAGAGTGGGAGTCTGTGTAACCACTGGGCTTGATCATAATTTCTGTTTTTGAATTAGGTTTCCTGCAACGGAGATGCAAGAGAAAGGCCAGACAAGTATCAATATCAAATATAGTTGAAATAGTGAGCTGCTGAGCCAAGAGTAGAGAGGGTGCAGTCCAATGTCATCTGTAAGGTCTTGACTCACATTGCATGAACCTGGGGAGTTCACGTGCTCTCTCTGGGCCTCATTATCTCTTCTGTGATAAGTGAGTCAGACCATGTGAAGCCTAGGCAGCCTCAGTTCTAAAATTCTACAGTCTTATTTTCTACAAATGCAGGCAGGCAAGTCGCTTTACATACAAAAATTCATAATTGCATATTTTGCTCTGAGCTAAAATATAGAGGTTCAAGTTTATTCTAATAAAAAATGTTTACACTTTTTATTTAGTGAAAGACTTTCAATTTCAGTCAAAAGAAATATAATAGCTTATAAATAAGCCTGAAACATTGCTGGAGGCAAAAATAACAAAATGAACTATTCTACTTTGGGCACATTATGAGAAGGCAGGGTCCTTTGGAAATGACAGTAATGCTGGGACAAATAGAAAGCAGTAAGAAAAGAGGAAGACCAAATATGAGATGGATTGACTCCATAACAGAAGCCATAGGCAGGAGTCTACAGGAGCTGAGTACAGCTGTTGAGCATAGGACATTGTGGACATCACTCATTCATAGGGTCACCAGGAGTTGGAGTTGGTTCAAAGGCTCATAACACAAAAATTGTCAGTTGTCTTACGTCTCACTCTGAAGCTTCATTTACTTTCCCCAGTGAATGTGCTTTAAGTCTCAGAGACCAAATGTGATGACTCACTCTTGTTACAAACATAGTTGACTGTTTTCCTTCACACATACACACCATGTAATTATATTTACATTTTTATATTTGGTTCATTATTTGAAACATTTTACCACTAATTGCTTACACTACTTTATGGTTTAAGGAATAATGTTTCTTAGGTACTAGCATGCATGAAAATGCTATTAGTTTCTGGGAAATTGGTACAATCTGAAGTTTCTAGGAAATTTATTCCAGGAAGTCCAGCATCACCTAAAGTAGACTTCTGTCTGTCCATGTTGACTCTTTACTTGAAGCACACTTTGCAAGTCTGCTAGGCTGAAGAATAGAGGTTTCGACATATCATAGAATTGTTAGTAGCCATGGATTATCTTTCTGATTTTGTTTGCTTGTTTCTTTTTTAAATTTATTGGGGTGACATTGGTTAATAAAATTATATAGGTTTCAAATGTACAATTCAATAATACATCATCTGTATGTTCTACTGTGTGTTCACCACCCAAAGTCAAATTTCCTTCTGTCGCCATATATTTAAGTCTCTTTACCCTTATTTATCCCTGTCCTCCTCCCTTTCCCTCTGGTAATCAACAAACTGTTGTCTGTGTCTATGAGTTTTTGTTTGTCTTGTTCATTTGTTGCTTTCATTTTTATATATCCCACATATGAGTGAAATTGTATGGTTCTTAAATTTTTCTGTCTGACTTCTGCTTGGCATGATAATTTTAAGATCCAGACAAGTTGTTGCAAATGGCAGTATTTCATCTTTTCTTATGGCCGAGTAATATTCTGTCGTATATATGTACCACGTCTTCTTTATTCAATCATTTATCAAAGGACACTTTGGTTGTTTCCATGTCTTGGCCACAACGAATAATACTGCAATGAACATAGGGTACATATATCTTTATGGATAAATGTTTTCAAATATTTTGTGTAGATACTCAGAAGAGGGATTGCTGAGTCATATGGTAACAATATTCTTAATTTTTTGAGGAAACTCCATACTGCTTTCCATAGCGGCTGCATAATTTACATTCCCACCAGCAGTATATGAGGGTTCCTTTTTTTCCCCACAACCTCTCCAACATTTGTTATTACTTGTCTTGTTGATAATAGCCATTCTAACAGGCGTGGGTGTTATTTAATTGTGGTTTTGATTTGCATTTCCCTAATAGCTAGTGAATTTGAGCACCTTTTCATATGTCTGTTGGTCATTTCTCTGTCTTCTTGGGAGGATTGTCTGTTTGGGTCCTCTTCCCACTTTTTAATTGGATTGTTTGTTTTTTTCTTGTTGAGTTGTATGAGTTCTTTATATATTTTAAATATTAGCTTCTTATTGGAGGTGTTTGCAAATATCTTCTCCCATTCAATTCATTGCCTCTTTGTTTTGTTGATGGTTTCTTTTGCTGTGCAGAAGCTTTTTAGTTTGATACAGTCCCATTCGTTTATTTTTGCTTTTATTTTCCTTGCTTTGAGGTCAAATTCATAACATCCTCTCTAAAACCAAGGTCTATGAGTTTAATACCTATGTTTTCTTCTATACAATTTATTGTTTTATGTCTTATATTTAGGTCTTTGATCCATTTTGAGTTAATTTTGGTGACAGATAGCAGTTAGTTTCATTCTTTTGCATGTGGCTTTCCATTTTTCCCAGCGCGATTTATTGAAGAGGCTTTCTTTTCTCCACTGTATATTCTTGGCTCCTTTGTTGAAAATTATTTGCCCATATATATGTGGGTTTATTTCTGGGGTCTCAATTCTGTTCCATTGATCTGTGTGTCCGTTTTTCTGCAAACACCATGCTTTTTTGATATTGCCTCTTTGTAGTATAATTGTGTTCCTATATACTAACAATGGAATTTCAGAAAAAGAAATGGAAAAAAAAAAACAGTTTCTTTTGTATTTGCAACAAAAAGAATAAAATGCCTAGGAATAAACTTAACAAAGTATGTAAAGAACCTATACACTGAAACCTATAAGACATTATTAAAAGAAACTGAAGTAGACACAAATAAATGGAAAGTTATTCTGTGTTCCTAGATTGGATCAACATAGTTAAAATGGCCACATTACCCAAAGCAGTATACAGATTTAATGCAAGCCCCATCAAAATCCTAATGGCATTTTTTAAAGAAATAGAAGAAAAAATGGCATTTTTTTTTAAAGAAAAAGAAGAAAAAATTTGTATGGAATCACAAAAGACCCCAAATAGCTAAAGCAATCTTGAGACAAAAGGACAAGGTCGGTAGTATTATACTGCCTGATTTCAAATTATACTGCAAAGTGACAATAATCAAAACAGCATGTGTTTGCTTGCTTTCACATTGTTCTACTGGTATGATCTGCATAGCACTGTCCTACTTCAGAGAAGATGTCTAGATTCGTCTTCAGTAAAATGAGAGGAAAATGAGACTCTGCCCACAAAAGAAAGAGGCTGTAAGAAAAACATTTAAAAAATATTCTTAGTTCTCTGAGGAAGGCAAATACATGAATATAACTTATAATTAAAAAATATTCATCCCCACTGATGATCAGAAAGATTTGATGTGGCTTATAGTATAATACATAAGTGTAATAAAATAGAAAATCATTAATAAAAGAATAAGAAGAACCAATCTACAGGAAAGAAAAGAGCAAGAATTTTTTTTTTAATGTTCTGTTTGTTTTGTTTGTTTTACGGAACTGAAGATCCAATACTGAATTATTACCCTTGGGAATTTCTACATACTGACAAAATTTGCTTCCTCATGGGACAGGGCTGTTCAGTGGAATCACTATGGCATGTGGAAGCTTCTGACTTGGAGGCTGCTGAGCCTGACAAGTAGTAACTATCAGCAGTTACCATCTGACAGTTATTCTGTGGCTTAAGGAAAATGGCTTGTGGTCACAGTCCAATCTCTGCTGGACAGGTATCCACATCACAAGAAACCACTACTAAATTTGGCACCAAGACAAACTATTATTGGCAGCAAAGAGAGAAGGCCTGAATCAGCATTCAGACTTAAGAGCCCTGACCATCTAACCTGGTCACTCCAGGTCAGGGCCGAGAGAGGCATGTTTGCAGGGTAAAATGAGAACATGGGAAGGGTCGTTGCCTAAGAGCATTTGACAGTCTATGGATAAGATGATCATTTTGATTTCTAGGCTTTCCCACCTGACACATTTTTATGTATTTAATTCCATGAAGAAAAGGAACTCCTTTATATTAAATGTGATCTTTTATCAGCAAATTAAAAATGAAAAAAGATAGTCCAGGCACTCTTGCTATATAACAGTGTATGTATGCATTCAAGATTATTTTAAACAAATCTGTGCTGAGAGAGCTCACAGTTTTACGGGATGGTAAAGTGATGATGAGGAAAAGCAAAGAACTCCATGTTGAAAGGTCATTCAGCAGTGAAAGCGTGGCTTTCAGTGTGCTGAGGTTCATGGGCAGTTTACTACTGACTACCTCAAGGGCAGCAGAGGCCCTGTGGTGGTTCTATTCAAAGGGCAGCATTCTTAAGTCCTTATTTTCCTTAAACGTGATGTACTAATAGGCTCTGGTATCTACTGCAGAAAAGTATAAATGGCTTATTTTCTAATAGGAGTTCACTTTGTTTCCTTCACTTCTCCATATCTGGTTATTTTTATTCAACACACAGTAAAATACATCCCTGAATGGAGAGAGCATACTAATGGATCAAAGGTGTTCCAAGGGCATTGCCACCAATATGTCAACAGTGGAATTTACCTGGCCCAAGGGGCCCAACAGTCATTAAACAGGGTAGCAGTCGGAGGCGCCAATGAGCTCTACAGTATTACAGTTAACCTTGACCCTGGTAGGGTGGGTGCACCTCCTGCTGGTCAATAAATGAGGTAGATTTAATGGCAGCTTTTGAGGTGAACCAATGTTTTATTCCTTGGCCAAGGCTGAAAACGTGGCTGGCCAGAAGGAGCAAGAGGGTGATATTTAGGAGTGTGGAGAGGCAGGCAAAATGCTCGTAAAGAACTTGGAAAATGCTTATAAACGTGGTTGAAAAGAGACAAGGCACTGGAAACAAAAGCAGATTTTCCAAACCAAATCTCTGAGATGCAATTATATATTTTTTTCTGGAGACAAGCTCTGGTTGAACTGTGTGGTACAACTGCTAACAGCCTTTGCCAGAAGGAGTCAAGTAAACATGGCAAAGAAATGTTTTGTCCTTTAGGGAATATTGACTTTTCTCTTTCCTGTGACTGCTATTTTTTTTTTTTTTAACCCTACCTGGAAACAGTTAGAGTTGTTATAATCATATCAAACTAAATTCAGGAAAAATGAATTAGCCCTGAATGTACTTAGCATTAGCACATGGTATTGTCGACATAGTCGACATAACTTAGAATAATTAAAGTTTTGTGAAGTTTTCCCTTTTACTTGACACTGTTTGCTTAATTTCTTTGGATAGTCATAATTTTTGGCATTTGAATTTAAAATGTTGTATCTGCTTGCCACTAAATCAAAGACAATTTTTCAGTGTTTAAATACCATTTCAAAGTGAAAAGAACAATATAATTATAAGGAAAAGGAATAGGATTGATGTGATTAAGACAAATGTAACTTAATTGCTAGCTTAAATGTAAATTATCATGACTGAGGGTAGAATTTGATTTTTAATGATTCATAATACTCAAAATATAATTTACCCATTGTTCCATAACAACAACAAAAATGTTTCCCTTTTTTTTTTTTTTGTCTTTACTGACTTCTGACTTTCTGAGTTGTCTCTACAAATAATTTTGAAACTGAAGGAAGGGTATGGGAAAAGGTTCAGTAAACTTTTAGGGTTTTCTTATCACTTCAATATATATTTAGGAAAAATCAGGGTATCCATTATCTAATATTTCTGATAATTTAAATTAGTCATGTGCAAAGGAAACACGTGGCTTCTACTAAAGATCTGCCTATTTTACCAGTTTATTTTCTTACAATAATGAAAGTAGAACTCTTTGACATTTTATAAATCCTTCAACTTGAGGCAGGCTAGGAGTTTATGCCAATAGAACATCTAATTAATGCCTCTTTAAAAAAATCAGCATGCTCACTGAAGCCTCTAAAAAGAAGTGTGTTAAAAGCTACAATGCAACAACAATGAATGTTTGGATTGCTTCTTTTCCTGGTAGATAGTGTGGACTCTACCTCACAGGGTCCCACAGTTAGCATTCTTCAAGGACCACGTGGCGACGGCGAGTATAACCGCTGTAAGCACCACCAGGGGGTGCCAAAGGACAGCACCTGTTTGCATAATAGACTAAAGGGCACTACAAAAAGAGTTGAAGAGAATTACACAAAGCGATAAAATTCGTACTTGGATCCCCCTTGGGCCGTGATGGAGTACCTTCTTATGTAAATAGATTTGTGCAAAGAGTCTTCAATCACTGGAGATGGATGGGACCATTGCAATCATCTGGCACACCTCCTTATTTTATTTATATACAAGCCTACTGAGATCTAGAGAGATGAGACTTGTCAAAGCCTCCACTGGCGGATTGTGACAGAACTGGAGCCAGAACTCGGGTCTCTAGATTTTTCCTTCAGAGCTTCTTCCACTCCACCACGTTCCGAGGGAAGTTTACACATTGCTTCCAAATGTTCCACACGTTCCAAATGTTCCGAGGGAAGTTTACACATTGCTTCGTTGTCCTTTTCAGCCCTTTGGTGGTTGGAGAATCATCTTCTTCCCTGAACCTCCAGATTTTAATGACTCGCTATGTTGAATTTTTCCTCCTTACTCCCTTCTTAGAGATTCTTATGGAAGAGAACAAGACTCATTTTGAGGACTTTGTGTTCTACCTGGGGAAACCGAACATCCCTATTGGAGTGTGTTCTAATTCTCTCCTCACGTTTTATATCTGCTTTTCCAGTGAACGCCAGCTGCAGGATCTTTCTTATTTCTATAGTCTGGAGGAACCTGTTGGCCTCTTGTCAAAACTAACAAAATCTCTCATGCCAAAAAATACATTGAGAACAATATTTTAAAATATATTAAAATGTCTGTATTATAATGCATGCTAAAAACCCATTTTTATCTGATACAGATCCAAAGTCTTCAGGTAAAACCTGTGTTTCTGCTTTGTGATAGAGCCTCTGCTTTCTCCATAAACAACCAACTTCAGGCCCATATTATGAATCTGGGTGAAAAGCCTACTGCACAACATAAATTAGAATTAGAATCATAACTGAAATCTTTTAGAGGGCTTATTGATTTTAACATGCTTGGTCCATAGAGGCAGCTTCAGTGAGTCCACTTCCTCCTAATTTAGCAGCTGCTTTGTTATGGCCAGAGCTTGGACTAACGAGGTTACAGCTGTCAGGGTGAATCAACAGATCCAAATATGACCAAGGAATTGAGTAGCCGGTTTCAGCAAATTTGTGCAAATGTACAGATTGGATGGGCAGTATTTACATGGGCGACTCAAAACAAACTTTCAGGAATTGGGCCAAGCATGATCTCACTAGTTCTCAGCTCGACTCTAGGGAGATAAGACACAAATTACAGAAACAGGAGATGAAATACAAAAGCATTCATATCTCTGAACGACCCATGAAAAGCCCATTTGTAGCCAACATATTTTTCTTTTAAGCAAGTATCTAATTTAATTTCCAATGCCTGAGTCTGGTCATTCCTCAAAAAAGTTCTCAAACTGTCTTGATGATTCAGCGTGGGGTTCATGCGTCTTTTACCCTTGCCATGGGACTTTATGTAAGAGCTAACCCTCCCCCTGATCTGTGCACTTATGAGAGCATCCAAAGTGAGTGCCACGATGGCTGCACATCCATTTTGTTATGAAAACATCATTCTATTAATATAAATACAGACGGCATTTGCCAGAGCTAACTAGAACAGGTGCAAAGTCTTTAGATGCTTGCTTGTACTGAGAAATGAAAAGAGTGGACAAACAGTTTTCTGTGGTGGCATTGCTGGTGTCAATGTAACATTCATCTCTGTTGCATTCCTTGATGGTCATGGAAGGTAGCCTGGGAAACTCAATACGACGAGCTTGTAGGGTCGAGAGGGAGGCAGGAGGAAGAGAAAGATAGCGGTGACATGGTCTCTAGGATTCTGTTTATGCAAATACTCTCCTCTTGATCTGGGCTCACATGGGTTACATACAGAGTGCATTCTGTCAAATCTCCTGCTGCGAGTTCGGGGATGCTGCCAACATAAATATTCTGCTGATTCTGAATTTAGAAAACAGCTTAAAGGCTCCTGATATTTCTGTTCTTCCTCTTTTTTTTTTTTTTAATCTTACCCATGTGACTGCCACCGTGTTGCACGTGGTTTCAAATTTACTTTGTAGTTTTCCAGGCAGGAGAAAGTCATTACTGAAAGACACATCTGGGTTCCTATTCCTATCATCAGTTATCTCAAGATTCCACTTTGTCTCATAGCGTAAAAGCATTAAACACATGTGCTCTTTGTGGAATAGGCTTAATAAACAAATAATACATACTCTGTAGTTGTGGATCTTTATACTTTGGGGAACCCATCCTCAGAAGTGAGTTCTTGAGGGCATGAGCATGTTACACACACAAACACACATACCTATATACACACATTCATATATAGTAGTTTGGAATTCATTGTCATTTCCATTATGGTGGTCTCTCTCACTGTGGCAGGCAGAATTTTAATGGCCCCCTTTTCCTGTCCCCTGGGGTACACATCCTATACAATCTTCCCTCCCTGAGTGCAGGTAAGACCTGTGAATGTGATGGGATATTGTTCCTGAGATTACTTTGTGTTATATGGCAGAGGTGCAGGAATCACAAAGATGTCATTAAGGTCCCTAATCAGTTGACTTTGAGTTAATTAAAAGGGAGGTTATTCTGAGTGTCTGACCTAATTAAGTGATTGCTTTAAAAGAGGTCAGAGGGATTCTTTTGCTGACTTTGTTGTGAGAGGGCGCGTGAGAGGGGCTCACGACAAGAGCTACAGGGACCTCTGGGTATTGAGACAGGCCCTGAACTGACATCCAGAAAGAAAGAGGGTCCTCAGTCCTACAGCAACAAGGAACTGAATTTAGTTACAACCATGTGAGCTTAGAAGAGGACCTTGAGCCTTAGATGAGATCACAGCCCTGGCTGAAACCTTGATTTCAGCCTGGAGTGATCTTGGGCAGAGAATCCAGTTAAGCTGAGCAATGATATATGGATGTCACTTTAAGCCACTATGTTTGTGGTCATTTGTTATACAGTAATAGAAAACTAATGCACCATGTTTGGTACAAAGTATATCTAGGCTTTGAACATCAACAGGACTGGCATTCTCAAGATAGGGAAAAGTGCACCCACATTGTGCATACCACAAATTACCTGTTACAAAGAACATCGAATTATAAATGGTGGCAGTGGTTGTTACAGTCTTCTTGTCAAACATCTCATTTTCTTCTCTGCCTTAGGGTTACTAGCTACTCTTTCATTTCTCAAAAGAGATAGGAGTTTGTTTGAATTATGATTGAAGGCTTTGAAACACATCATAATCAAGATGCATTATGTTTTTGTTATGGGATTAAAAAATTATTCATGAGGTTTCCTAGCTTTTCCTCTGTGCTACCTTCTAAAGAGGAGTCTGGCTTGTCACCAGACTAATCTTTGGGTTTCATGATGAAGAATCAGAAGGAAAGGATGACAGGAGGCACAAAATCCAGGGCAGGGTGTTTGGTCTGGGAGAATTTGTCGTGGCAGGTACCTTCCTGACCATGAAGGCAGGGATCCCATATTGCTGGTACTAAGAATGTTGGTTGGTATGTAGTTGGTATAAACAAATATTTAAAAAATAAACTACATTAAACAAAGGCATCTATGGCAGGCAAAAGTGGGATTTTTAAAGAGGCGTTCTCAGCTCTACAAGTCACCTTTATGGTATTAAAAATTGAAATAAATGACTGAGGTTTTTTTTTTTGAAATGACTTTTGTGAATTGGACTCCGTTCTGTGAACTGTGATGCCACTCAAAGTCTGGGCCACAGGGATCAAAGATTTGTAAACATAAATTAATCACAAATTTTGAGTACCTTTGTCATTCTTGGCACTAGGTCCTATGGCCTCTGTAATGCTTGAAATGCAGGTCCTGCCTTAGTGCTTCTGATATTGTGGGAGGTCATACTACGAGATCCATCTTCCCTTGTTGTTGGTAAGGTCAGCAAGAGAAGGGCCAACTCAGAACATCTGCAGACTTCCAGAGAGGGTTCTCCAGCCATGCCATGGGTAAGATGGTACAGTAGGCCTATGGCCCATGTATGCCCAACTTGTAGTCCTGAGCAGAACTGAAACATAAGAACTACCCAGCTTTCTTTTTACTATGATGAATCGTTGATGTCGTCAGCCTTGATTACATCTCAGGATTTGCAAATCCAATTTAATTACTACTATTCCAAATCATATACAGAAATGTAATGCTTTAAGGAAATGCTTTACATTTTAAGAAATGTAATGCTTTAAAGGATAAGGGATGGTTTATAGCTGAAGTGATATTTTAACAATGCACCTACATACAAAACTTGGGTAGGAACAAAGGAAAAGGGAAAGCTGCTTATTCTTTTTAGAATACATGATAGGTAGCAAACTATAGCCTGTGGGCCAAACCTTGGTTTTGTAAATAATTATTCACTGGAACACAACCATGTTCATTAGGTAATGCCGTACTTATGGCTTCCTTCATGCTACAATGTCAGAGGTGAGTGACTGACACAGAGACTCTTTGGCAAAGCCTAAAATATTTCCACCTGTTCCTGTATAGGAAAAGATTGCTGAGCCCTATTCGGGAAAGACTTCCCTTATTTCTTGTTGTCACAGAAAGCCATGGAAAAAGAATCTCTATGGCAGGGGAGCTTTGTTATTTAGGAAGATTTAAGAAAAGAAAATGTTTCTATGGATCAGTTTGGAAAATGTATAGCTCTGAAAACAGTAATTAACAGTAACTGTGCTCTTATCACTGAAAGACCGCTACTGTTGCATCTGGGGTTCAGACCCACGTACCCATGTCTGCCTGGACCCACCACCTGAAACCTAAGTATCGCACTACAATAGTGTATCAAGATAATACATACTGGTACCCCCTACATGAGACAATCAAAAGAGAAGAAAACCATTCTATTTTGGGGCCAAATGCATATTTTGGGATTGGAAATGTGTAGTATAAAAAGGGTGTAGAACAAAAAGAATGGATTTATTTCACTCTCTAAACATTTATTTCACTCCCTGAACTTAAGAATACAACAGTTTTTGAGTATGGTTTACTAGAAACCTCTTATTTTTATTTCTAGTCTTTGAGGAACAAAAGCCATTTATTCATTAACCTGACAAACGTTTACTGAGTATTTACTGTGGCTAGGCACCCCATGGCTGTGGAAGACCACCCTTTCCTCCAGAAGGAGTGATATTTACTCACATAAACTTTTTTTCCACCTTTGGGACAAGGGGAAGATGATGCTTGACAAACTGACATATTTCTTAGGCAAGAACTTCTGGTTACAAAGGGGAATACCTTCCTGAGGCAACGTTAGTAAAATTCAGGTATCAAGGAGTCTCCAGGTTAACCTGAAATGTCAATGAGGTGCCCTCAGTAAATGCTAGTGGAATAGGAATGAATAGGATTGTTTTGCTTGTGAATAAAACTATGCTTTTATTACTAAAGTTTAGAAAAAGTCTCTGAAGTCCATGAAAATTGAGGATTAGGGAATCTCACTTATACTCCCACCTCCCTTTTTTTTTGCATTAAAAGATTGCAACTGCCTCCTTGAAGTGTTTTTAGAGCAGTAGTTCTCAACTGGGGGATGATTTTGCCTCCCAGAAAATATATGAAAATGTCTGTAGATGTCACAGTCCCAGGAGAGAGTGCTTAGAGTCCGGGATGTCACTGGACATCCTACAATGCACAGGACAGCCCACAACAAAGAATTAACCAGTCTAAAATGTTCATAGTGCAAAGGTTAAGAAATTCTGGCTTAGAGGTTTTATTACGTTTTTAGGGCAGTAGAGCAGTTATCCAGTTTAGAAAGTCATATAGGTAAAGAGAGAATAAGTCTTATCTGCTCAAGAAGAAGCTTATGCAACAGGAGAATCTAGCCCACACATTTATAACTACTACTATTTGTGAGCATAGAATGAATTTTCAGGTCCACCTATATATATATATTTTAATATCCTGGAACTTATAATTAGCATTTATTTATACTAGTTTCTTAGGGCTGCTGTAACAAAGCACTACAAATTGGGATGCTTAAACAACAGAAATTTATTGTCTCACAGTTCTGGAGGCTAAAAGTTTGAGGTCATGGTGTCAGCAGCATTGGTTCTTTCTAAAGGTTATGAAGGGGGATCTGTCCCATGCCTCTGTCTCCTAGCTTTTGGTGGTTTGCTGGCAATCTCTGGTTTTTGCAGCATCATCCCCACCCCGGCCTTCATCTTCACTTGACATGTCCCCATGTTTCTGGGCCCAATTTCCTCTTTTTTATAAGAACATCAGTAATGTTGGATTAGAGCTCACCTTAATGACCTCCTTTTAACTTGATTACTTCTTGGCTAGACTCTGTCTCCAAATAAGGTCACATTCTGAGGCACCGAGTGTTAGGACATCATTGTATCTTATTTTTTTGCGGGGGGAAAGGAGGTGAGGGCAGAAAGAGGCTGGGGACACAATTTAATCTGTATAGCAGCATAGGCCAATACTGTTTTAGAAATGGCCAGTTCAGTAGCCATTTTCACAGTTTACTGAACATCCACTTTCTTTTTAAGAATCTAGAAAGGCAGACATTTTGAAGAGACTCAGTGGGAAAGATTCAAATGCACTTTCGTTTTAAAGTGACAAAATTGATATGAAAAGGATTTAACTTTCAATGCATTCATGGCACCATTCTCTGCCACAATAAGTGATCTTTAAACTCCTTGTGAGCATTCAGCAATGTTTAGTACATAAGCAATAAGGGAGATAAGTTTGCTTGCAGAAAAGCTCCATTTGCCCTGAAACTGAATATGAGCAACTTAATTTGTGCTTAAAGGGAGACCGAGTTGGGCAGACTTGCTTACATTATTGTCTGTTCATGTTTCTAAATGGTCTCCCTGAAGCTTGTGGCCACCTTTGGTGGTCACTACGGTGCTTAAACAAAAGAGTCCAATGTGCTCGCTGCAATCCTGCCACCCTCAAGTGACCAGCCAAAATTACCTGTGACCTTTCCCAGGAGCGTGAGCAGAAAACCCTTCTCAAAATAGGGAGTGATAAAGAAATTTGGACTTTACTCTTTCATGGGTTTGCTCATAGGAATGTTTATTGGCGAGACACTAAGAATAAACCCAGTTATTGAGGAGGGAGCTGGGAAGTTGACAAGCATGGCTAAACCCAGCAGAGAAATTTGATGAGGAAATTAGACGCTGTGTAGATGGTGTGTAGTGATTAGTCTTCTGAAAGCCAGGATTATTATATAAGTAAGTGGGGGAAGGGCAGCTTATTGTGTCTGACAGACTCCATTTATACAAGTATTCTTCCAATTGATTTGAACCATAATGCTGCATTTGTTCATAAATTTTTAGCAAACCCTTTTTCTTTAATGAGATAAAACACCAAAGCAGTAGCATTTTCCTTTCAAAACTAGATATCAACAAAAGGAATTAGGATTAATAAAAATGTGCAGCTACAACCTCTTTCCGAAACAGCTTTTTTTTTTTTTTTTTTTAGTTAAGGCAATGCATTTTAAACTTTATATGTTCATTAATGATTGAGTTTGAGTGTACCTATAGCAATAAAGAATCCTGGTCTTACAATCGCATAACACAGAGGAAAAGAGATAAGTCAAAAATCATGCCCAAATGAACATTTTAAAGTCTTATTCAGTGACTCTTATTCCAACTGGCCATAAAAGCTCTTTTGCAACCTCTAATCTCACATAATAATTTATTCTAAAAGGTTTTTCTAACTTTGCTTTCACTCAATTTATCAAATGAGATAATATATATTGGGCTAACCTAGCATAGTACCTGGCACATAACAAGTGTTCAGTAAAGTGGATTATCTTCTCATTTTAATTCTCATCTTCACCCTGGCTACCACTTTCATAGTCACATACTGAAAGCAAAGGTGCTGTGTATTGGCAAGAAACACTGTAAAAACACAAATCTCGGCTGTCCACACAATGTGACTGCTGGTGTTTTGCTCAGCACCCTCCGTATTGTCACATGTAGCCAGACCAGCTGCAGATTAAATGGCTTGTTTAAACTGCGGTAAACAAATTTTATATGTGGATTTCTTTGACAGCCATTATGACCTTTTGTGGGAAAAACTCAACCTTAGCAAGCTAAAAATTCAAGTGACTTCAAATGTGGTCCATGTTTCAGATTGTACAGAACAATTTTTCTGTCTGAAGTTGCAAGATGCAAGGAGAAAGCATTTGCCTGTCTAATGTCAAACATGAAACTAGAAAAACTACATCTTGGGATGTCTCCTAAAACTATTTCATCCTTGTTTTTTTTAAAAAAATCATTCATTTCATTTGGCTTTAGCGTTATTGTTTTAAATGAACTATTTACATTGCATGTTGTTGCTTGCATAAACAATATATCCACTTAGTCACTCAAAAGAGAAGGAATATAGATTAGTAATGAATTAATTTTCTGGAGTTTAATTAGTTAATAAGGACAATCTATTCTTGTCATAAACAAGACATACAACAGAGACTTCTCCAACTCTCTCTGTGTCGAAATTGCACAGGATTGGTTTAGAGATCTTCACTGGGTAGATGTCAACTTTACAAATTAATTTTCTTCTTCTTTCCTAATGCAACCGAATATTTTGTATATATAGTGAGAAATGAGGCACAAACAAAAAACCAAGGAATTATTCACTAATGCTGGTGTGTTCTATCAATGAAATTAGTGTATTTCATGAGAATATACTTGATGTATGCTCTATACATTTTATGAATGCATGCCACTTGCTATGAAATAGCACTCAAACTGCACATATCACAAAGAACTAAATTCTTTGCATATCTTTTACTCACTTATTCCTTGCAATGATCTAATGAGCAAGAAGTATTTTTAATCCCATTTTACAATTTAGGACGCTGAGGCCCAGAAGGATTAAGTAATTTTCTCAAGATCACATAGCTAGTAAGTGGCAGAGCCCACATTTAAACCCAGGCAGTTTGGCTTCAGTTCTCATGCTCTTAAACACCAAACTGTTTCTTAATGGAGGGTGGGAGTGGGGAGAGAGATAAACACTTGTTCTGAAAGAAGTCCTCAGAAGAACAATCTCAAAACAACTATCTAAGAAACTAGAAATAAAGTTTACAGTTTCCTATTGCTGGCCATAAGGCAATTTTTGGAGAAAATCTTAGGTTATCCAGGTATACATGAGTCTTTTAATTTTAATGTATAAAAAAATAGTATGATGATGAATATAGAAGAAAATATCAAAGAATTGCAATGAGTCAAAAAGATTAGTAAATAGCCTGTATAGCACAATCTTCCAAGACGTCTCTACTTTTCTTGTTTGAGATATTCAACTTTTGTAATTCTAAAAAAAAAAAAAAAAAAATAATGCACTAAACAGTTATATGTGGTAGGAGGGTATTCATGCATATGTACTATATGCGGTAAAAAAAAAAAAAAAAAAAAAAAATGATTATAGGCAAATGAGTTTCTTTATAAAAATGCAAAAATATTGTGTCAAGTGAAATGCAATGATAAGTACCTTATAAATAGACCCATTTAATTGTATATGATTTTAATTTGAAATGGTTCTAACAGCTTACTATTTCTCCCATTAATTAATGAATTAAGTAAAATATTTTATGTGTATATATTTCATATATGTATGAACCAATGATTAAATGTTTTTAAATGTTACCATTTATCAAAATCTAGCTTCTAGCCAATAAGCATTCCCTTCTTTACTTTCTAGTAAGTAACAAAAACTCATTTGAAATTCTGAGCCCGTCTTTTTTTTTTCATGCTAAGCATGAAAACTTCCTAAAAGTATTCTTGAAAACAACATCTTCTAGGTAAATTTTATCCTATCAAATCTGTGCTAATATCTTCTTTGCTATAGAATTAGCACCTTCTCCAAATTTTATACCACTTCTTCCAATCCCATATCCTTTATCTTGGTAAATATGAAGTGTATTTGCCACACATTTAATATGACCACTACTATTCTTGGAATAATTGCTCTAATTTACTTATTAAAAAACTGAGTTGTTTTTTTTTTTAATAGTGAAAGTGATTTTGGCTGACTTTACATATATGTGCTGCTTTTTTATACCCATATAAATGGATTTTTAATGAATTGTGCTTTGGCATCTACTCAGTATAATTAATAAATATCTAATAAATATTATAGTAAATATTAAACAAACGAATAAAAAAGAAACTAGAAATAAAAGAGTATAATATACCGAAAGAGGAGAAAGTAACTGAAAGTAAAGTTCAGAAATCAGTAAAATTGGAAATAAAAAACAAGAGAGAAAATCAATAGACCAGCTTTGACATGAAACTAGACAAAAGAGTTTGAGTCTATTTATGCATTGTACTCAAATAATTTTTTATTTTCTGATTCATAAAGTAGAAAATTCATTTTACGATCTTAATATAATATTAGCCCTTTACTAAACCATCATATCTAGTCATTGTATTTATAAACTACTTAGAAGTTTATATTATAAGCTTGAGAGTATTTCTTGTGTAGCCCAACAATTTTACATTTAAATAAAAAAGCATGTGTTTTGAATATGTATAAACCTTTTTTGCACTCCCATTCTTCATTTCACAGTGGTTTCACATATTGCTGAATTAATTGTTTTAGGCATAAAAATCATCAGCTTTTTCTGAAGTGAATATCCTGCTTCACGAAAGATGCGGAAGTACAGTGCCATTGAATTAGTCACGAATGCTTGCTTTGTTTTTCTTGCAAACTCTGCCAAACCAAAAGTGTTTCAGGGGTTTATTTTACCTTTAAATGGAAGGACCAATTCCTCGGAGGGAAATTATATTTTGCACATTACGGTTTAAAATTATGTTTATTTTATTTTATTTTTGCAGCAGAGGTATTGTGACAAATGTTTTTTCTTTACAGTCACTGTTTGCCAAGAGAGCCTTGAAAATGTTGCTCATTTTCCTTTCTGAAGACTCTGTTATTTCAAGTATGTTTTCTCTCTCCATTTTTTGCCAGCTGTGCAAATTTTTATAAAACAGCTTCAATATGAATCTTTTATGACTGTTCTTCAATCATCTGAGTTATACTGAGCACGAAAGGCATAAGAGATATCCACTTTGGATACCAGCTCAGAGAGAGAGCAGTATGCAAGCCACACAAAAGAAACTCGATCCTCTAACAGCTAATTAAAAAAGCATTACTTTCCACCAGGGCTGACCTCCAGCCATATAAAGGATAAAGATGGCTGTCTGTCAATCATGTTTACCTAACAAATTCTGGCACGGGATCATGATGAATGGACAGATCTAAAAAGGGATGATATTGCTCAGAACTCCTTGGTACTCTTAATACCACCTTTAAAGAGACAGAAGACCTCATCAGTAATTTGAAACCCCTCCCTCAGTGCTAGGGATACACCAGGGCTAAATTTGCCGAGGACGGCAAATACTAGATACAAGAAGGCAGGAGGAACTTGTTTTTGCATCTGCAAAGATTTCGATGTAAGCATGTTTAAGATATCATAATGAGTTCATGTACTCTAATGTTTTTATTAAGATGTTTAAAAACCTATTTCATTACTTGAGGGTAAACGAAAGACATAACAGTAGTCTGTTTTTGTTCTTCCCTGGAGTTATCCCCAAATCAACTGGCAGGAAGCAATCCCTGAAGTCATTTAGTCCACCCCCCTGTTTCTAGGCAGGCCAGCAATATCCTTCTCTCCTTCAGTCATAAAAGTACTAGGAGAAGGTGGGTCTATAATTACGTTGCTATGCTACTATCGAGACTGTAGGTTTTTACAGCCAAGAAATTTATCCTAAGTGTAAACTAAAATCTACCATTTTTTAAAGCAATATTTCATTCTGCTCTTCATTAAAAAAAAAAAAAAGAAAAGAAAAGCAAGTCTTTACTATCAGCCATAAACTGTTTCTTCACAACTTTCCACTATGGGATCTACCTGGTAGAAGTATGGTTATATTCGCAGGTTTTCTGCTCCGTGTTTTTCAACACCGTCTTTATTACCTAAGATCTGTCCTTGTCACTCTTGCCGAGTTTATCTTATTTCCTTTAATACCGATTTTGGACTACAACAAGGAAAAAGTTATTTTTTGTCATTAATTAATAGTAATAATGAAAAAAATAATACTACTAATAAAGCACAGTGCTTGGAGAATAGGAAATATAACTTGATTGGCTATTTGGATGTAGTTTTGAGCTCCAGATACTGTATCCCGAGATGGCATGACGGCAAAGAATAATCTGACCAAGGGTGTCTGTAGTACATCCTCAAAGTTCTTACTTCGTAGGATCCTATTTATGATTTTTGGATTTATTTAATTTATTTCGCTAACTCAGGTTGAGACTGTGAGCTATTATAGCTCTTTTCTTTACCATCTTTGTGCAGATTGTTATTTTTTATTTCTTCCTTGAATCAGGTCACAAATATGAAAGTATCTTATTTTAGATTTATCCTAATTAAATATTATGAATTTTTCATTCTTTGAGCATGCTCCTTCTGTAATAAATGCATATTCATTCTCCACATTTCCTTGGTATGTACATATAGCTTTTGTAATACATTTATGACTGTTTTCTAATTAATTAATGTTAGTCTTTCTTTTCAAAGGCAAGTGGTAGTAGAGAGTGGAGGCTCTGGGTCACCCATTGCTTGGGGGAAGTTATGTAACCTTTTGGTGTCTCAATTTATCTCAAGTAGCACCAGGCATAATAATAGTACTTTTTCATAGGATTTTTAAGAGGTTTACAAAGATGGATGCAGTGCTTAGAACAATTTCTCATATGTCATAAGCACTGTAAACATAGTTATTATCAAGAGCTAACCATCCATTTAGTGTTGTAACAATATCAACCAAAAGTTCAAGCAATCAATAAAAATATAGAATTCTTTTAAGATAATTTCTGTGTTTTTGCTCAGTTGTATTTGGCACATGTGCTTCTCTTTCTCATCCTTTCTAGCTGATATTCTACTATAGCAGTTTTCCTTGGTGAGGCATCCTCTCAGTTATATGCTCCTTCATCATTTATAAAACTACATTATCTCAATTATTTCAATGCATTTTCAAGATATGCTTAGATAATTGCTTTTTAGAGTCAATTTATCATGCCTATTTCCTTCTTCTGATTCGTTAGATTTGCAGTTATATGAAAAATGTTATTAGGCTACTTTAGTTTTTTGGTCTCACTTGTAACATTGAAATTTTACTTAATCCAATGATTCCGATCCTCATAAATAGATTTTGGGTGATGAATTTTAATATATTTCCAACTTTTTGTCTATAATTTTAATGGTCATGATCTGTTCCATGTCCATTCTCCTTTAACTGGAGAATAAATCAATGCCGACCTTTGGCACCTATATCTAATTGGTATTAAGAGATTCGGTTGTAATTATCTAAATATTCTAGTTGATGAGATTATAGCTTTTTAATTTTTGCATGTCCACAAACCCATTATTTTAGTGTATAAGGAAATGAGATGAGGAGTTGGGGACTTCTACTTGTGATATAAATTCAGTGTTATCTTGGGACTGTGTGTATATGTTTGAGATTTCCTCGTTGTTCCTAAGAAGGGAAAGAGACTTTTGATAATTTATGACATATTAATGACGGCTAATTGAAATACATCTGTAACTTGTAATGTTTAAAAGTGGTGAGAAAGTTTAATTTGCCCTCTCTTTTACCTATGTTATAAAAAGAAGAAATATTTGAGTTTAGAAAAAGTGAAACACTAAGCAGGGAATATTATGTGGCTCTTTCTTTTTATTTGCTTTCCATGGGCTTTACTCTAAAATTCCTCTAAATGTCTGTCTTTATAACAGCTTTTGGCACTGTTATTTTTGGGTGACCTAATAAAGAATGCAACACAAGAAATAAGTGTAAGGGCTTAGGACCCTGAGGACAAATATCTGCAATCAATCATGAAATTTACAACAGATACTAAAAGGAGGAGTGATTTTACAGAGAATGGATCTAGAGTGGCATAATATCATCATAGGAAAAGACTCTAAATGGCATTTAATTCCAGTGTACTCTAGAGGAGCAACTGATATTTCATAAATCATCTACATTAAAATACTGTGTTAAAGGGTTATAAAAATTGAAGTATAGATGCATGTAATTTAAAGTACTTGGCTTCAAAATGAAGTTACTCCCTTGAGACTGATAAGAAACATAGCTGTCTTTTACACAAAACTTCACAATAGAACTTGTTTAACCTCAGAATTACCGTAGTAGAAGAAATTTTGAAGTGTTATACCAATGATTTGTAGCTTTAAAAAACCAGCGAGTTTCTTCCCATACCATGCCACTCCTGTATAATATAACCATCTAGCACCATTTCGAAAGGATTGGGGAAAGAGTGGACCAGTTGTCTAGGATGAACTTTCAAGGAGAAGAAATACAGTATGGTACAAAGTGACCTGGATCTCTGATAACCAATAAGTTTGCCATATTGACATCTGTAATGCTCGATATAAAATATATTAAATAAAAATTTCAGTTGAGGCATCAAGACAATCAATGTCATGATTTAAGGAGCTATAAAACAATGAAACAACATTTCCCTAATCTGATGGAAAATTATAAACATTTACAGAAGTAGGTAGAATTGTATGATGAATCCCTAGTATCAAATACTTGGCTTCAACACATGGCCAGTCCTGTTTCATCTCTATCTTCACTCTCTCCATTAGTGAATTATTTTGAAACAAATTCCAGACATCATATCACTTCATCCATAAATACCATAGTTATATCACTAATAGGTAAGGATCCTGCAATATTTAACATTGCCACAATACTACTTTCCTCCTAAAAAATAAAAGATATTTCCTTGATATCATCAGATATCCAACCAGTGTTACATTTCCCTTATTACCTTTTAACCTTCTTATAGATTGCATGTCTGAATTAAGATTTAAACAAAGTCCATGAATCATATTTGGTTGATGTGTCTCTTCCTTCTTGTAATTTATAGGTTTTTTTCTTTGCCTTATTTTTCTCTCTTATAATTATCTGTCGAAAAACTGGAATGTTTGTTCTATAGTTTTCCATATTTCGGATTTGGTTGATTGTGTTCCTGTTTAATGAGTTCCTCTCTTCTCCTAGTAAACTGACAGTAAGTTTTAAGGGCTTGAATAACACCACATTTTCACAGAAGATGGCCAAAACTAATCCTCTTAACTCTTCACTCACAAAGGGTTAAGAAATGTGTAAGGGTTAGAAATGGGAGCAGATGTTTGAAGAGAAAAGTTGGTATGCTGTGAATCTTTTTTCACCTCAAATCAAGAGAAAGGGCTTTCATAAGACCACTCTGAGTGTTTAATATAAGCCCCCCACACTTAGTCAGTGTTTAGATCCTGACTTCAAAAATCTAAACGGTCAATAATGGAAAGACTAGCTTCTTTGATGTGGAACCAAGGAGGGCTGACTGTTGAGATTTGCATTCCTGTTTCATGTGTATTAAATTTGCTCTGTAAGCTTATTGTTAATGCATGGATTTATATTTCTACCTAAACTTCCACAGCATCTACCCTAGTGCTAGGCACATATATCGCTTTCAAAAAAAAAAAAAAATACAAGTTGCTTAGTTGAGTTATTGGAATATCAAAATGCCACTCAAGCAATATCAAGAAAAATACATTACAAAAAATGTAATGTTATCCAAGTCCTCCTTTTAACATTTAAATATTACTACAATGTTAATTATATTAAGTGAAATAACATTTTATATCCAGAACTGTGTTTACAAGAGGGTGTAAAAACAAGTTATTTGAGAAAACATTTACACAGAATTTTGTTAGCTGTCTGAGCCATGGTTTGCCCATTTGAATAAATAAAGGAAAATAAAAGACAACTAATTTGAAAAAATTTTCAAAGATATATAAAACAGTGAAAGTTCCAAATAATTCTCTTCACTAAGGATGAATTTAATATAATGGAAAGAGCATCCGACTCAGAATTGACTTATAGATTTAGTCTGTCATGAAGTAGCTGTGTGCTATTAGCCTTAATTCAACTTTATGTGCTTTTGTTTTCTCATCCTTACTATTTCTTTTCAGAGTTCAGTGAGTAAAATAGGTCATAAGAATAAAAGCACTTTTGAAATGATAAAAGTCTATGATGCAGAAGATTCTATGTGACTATGTGGACTTCTCTGTGCTTAGCAGCAGGAAAGAAAAGGTCATGCTTCAGAGACTGTACACTATTTAGAATCGCAGATATCAGGAAAAAGGACATTGTAGGTCCCTATATAGGTCTTTTGCACAGGTTTCCTAAAGTTGAAATGTATCCCATTGGTGGTACCTGCAGTGACTTTAGATGGTACATGAATGAATTCTTTTAAGTTCTGTGGTTACTTTAATGTATTTTAGAAAAAAAATGAAGCAACAAGACATCTAAACTTTAATATGACATATACTATTTTCGACAAAATTATTTAAGTAAAATGTTATCATTTTAATGTAAAACATTAAGATGTTATATAAATAGGGTGAATTAATGATATAATATTTTAAATGACTAAAGTTTGGGAAATACTTTTCTAGAACTATCTGTGAAAAATAGTGGCCACTTGGCTTCTGTTCAAGAAACTCAAAGATGGAAAATTCACTGCTGAACTGGGAAGCTAACTCTGTCTTTGGAAACCTCTGAACATCTCAGTATCCTGCTCTTTTCTGTGCAAAATCCATTTCATTATAGCATCCAACATTTGATGTCACTACTGCGAATTGAGGACACCCAGAAAAAGTCTAATTGCTTTTTTTCCTCATCACAGTCTTTGGTCTTCTACCTCAGTGCCCGCCTAAATGTCAGTAAAGTGGGTGGCAGAGTCAGGCTTTAATAATACAGATTGTTTCAGTTTCTTGAATCTCTACAGACCTTTTAAGATATTTTGGTTTTGGCTCATTTTACATGGACTAATAATTTCCTTTTCAACTTTAAAAATTTTATAAAAGATGGGAGAAACTTGTTTATATGCTTTGGATTTTATTACACTTAGAAAATTGTAGATCTGTTAAAGTTTCTGGGGGAGAAAGGTCATTCCAAATTTTAAAATAATTTTTTCTGCAATATATTTTTACTGTGTTAAAATTATAGTTTATTGTTTATTGAAGACAAGCAAACTATATTATTCCAGCTGCTCATCTTCTAAACTTGGTTTACATTGTAACATTTATTTTCAAGCTATAACTCTGTGATCATATCTTTGGGAGATGTCAATTACATTAGGAAAAAGAAGAGAGTTGGTTTAACTTAAAAAATACATCAGTATATTTTATTTCAGATCACATCCTTGGACTGAGGCTTCTGAGTTCTCTTGAACATAGCAGCTTCTCATATTTTTTCATGTATGCAAAGGAACTAGAAAGGAAGAATAATGCAAAGGAACAAAGCAAGGGCATTAGATCCCTAAGAAGTACAGCTTTCTATTTCATTGCTTGAAAGAAGCAGTTTGATGGGAGAGGCAGAGTTGATGTTCTGTGACTAGAGCATATAGAAAGACATATATTTCAAGACTAAAATAACTTATATATGTCTAATTCACCCAGTCACAACATCATTATAATTTTGCCAATCCCATGGCTGTCCTGATGAAAGGTGAGGTGACAGACTCCCCCAAAGCAAGTTCTTAGGCCATGAGGAACTTCTAATAACCATTGATCTCCCATGAGTTATTCCAATGGAAGTGAGTTTCTCTTCTGAGAATATTATTTGAAAAACAAAATCTTACTACCCTGAGAGGAGTTTTTACTAAACTTATGACCACTAGAGCAAGAAAGTCTATAGTATTACTGTCATTACTGGGGTGAACTTTTGTTGCATGCCAGAACCCCAGCTACAGAGTCTGATTAAGATGGAAGATGAATTGAGGTTAAAAAGAGATAATAGAGGAAGGGAGCTGAGAAACTGACTCGGCTAACTGGACTGGATCTCCAAAGTGAGTAGCAAGTACTTAAATGTACATTGTACAAAACATAGGAGTGAACTTGGACTTGGTTCTGGCAGACGCTAATGTCATAAGTTATTTAATTTAATGCACGGGACAGATCAAGGGAATGGGTGATATATTAAGTGAGTCTAGCAATGACACTGTAAATCTGGAAATGGTCAATCCATTTAGAGTGCACCCTCACACACACCTTTAATTATGCATTTTCATGGCCTCCATTAGATTAGACCTCTCTTCCTCCTACACTCCTTTTAGTTTAATCCTTTCCAGCCTCACGGTTTTTTTGGTGTTCTCTGAACATGCCATGCATGCTCCCAACTCAGGGCATTTGCAGTAACTGTCCTCAGGATCAAGCAGCCCAAACATTGGCTTTTTGTGGATTAGAAAAAGGTGACACTTTCTCAAGGTGCTGCCCTAAATGGCTGCCCCAGGCCACTTTCTTGTGCCTGGCACATTCCCCTCTCAGATATCTGTAGTGTTGTTTCTGTTGCCTCCTTCAGGTCTTTGTACATGCTATCATTTGAGTGATGCGTATACTATCCTTCATTGTTCAGCATACATTACTCCTCTTTATTTTTCTCCATAGCATGTGGCATCTTCTGATATGCTACATATTTCATTCTTTTATTGTATTGGTCTTTCCATACTAAAATGTAATCCTCCCATGAGGATAGTTTTTTTTTTGTTTTTGTTCTTTTTTGTTTTGTTCACGCTATATTCCCAGAAAAGTGTCTGGAACATAGTAAGTGCTCAAATACTTGTTGAATTTTCATTTAAATACTCCTTGTTATCTGTCTTTTTTTTTGTTGTTGTTTCAAGATCATGTCCCTTCTTCTTAGCTTTCTGTTACTTTGAAGCTAAGGTTAATTTATAATTACAGTTTATTCACAGAGTCTACTCTTTCTAGAGACTTTCTCTAGGCTTCCTTTTAGATTTGCTTCTGCTTCGTACAAACTGAATCCTTTCATGTTTCATTGCTCTAATTATTGAAATTCCTTTTCAAAATTAATTCCTACTGAGGTACATTTATTTATTTGTTTGTTTGTTTATTTATTTTTTTATCTATCTATCTATTTATTTATTTATTCTGCACCAGGCCACTGGTCAGCTTGTAAATCAACTTTCTTTGGATCTTGCAATTAGGCCCCTCAGCTATGGTTCAGAAGTCAAATAATGACTACACAGAGCTATCTGCCTTCTCTCCCTTGGGTGAGGCAGATATCTAATATATTCCAGTGTTAAAATTATTAGGTTAGTTTTGTGAGATATGGAGACGTGATTTGAGTTGAACGTCAGAGGTTTTCAAAATGTGTTCATCTGCCTTATTCTTTCTTAACCTACTTCTGGTTAATCCTCTTTCTTTTTAAATGTTCCTTATCTCATGTAATGGCTAGCCATCCTGGCTAGAGATCTCAGTTCTTATAAGTGATTATCATCCCTCGTCAGTTCTAAATTCCCATTCATGCCTCCTTAATTAAATTTCTCTAGACTTATCTTCTCACTTCGAGAATATTACATACCACTACCAGAATATCTTTTAAAAATACTAATACAACCAGGCCATTTTTCTCTTCATAATCCCTCCATGATCCTAGCTAGTTCAGTAAGACAAGAAAAAGAAACAAAATTTAAAATATTTGAAAAAAGAAGGGAAAGTAGATCACATGATTGTGCAAATACAATCTAGAGGCACCTGCAAATAGTCTAAAGAATTAACAAGTAAATTTAACAAAATTGCTAGATACAAGGTAAACATATAAAAATCAATTATTTTTATCTACTAGAAACAAAAAATGGAGGGAAATTATAAAATAAAACAATTCCATTAATATCAGCATTAAAAATAAAATTTAAGACTATATTTAATAAAAGATGTATAATATCTCAACACTGAAAATTATAAAATATGTTAGTAGATGTTAAACAAATGCTTATTAAATTAACACCAAATAGTTCTGTCTAGAATTTATCCTTCAGTCACTTCTGGAGATGTTATATATACTTAAACCAAAGTAGAAATGCAAAAAGTGTTGTCAATTTACTTGGAAATATAAATGTGCTTTGCTTATCCTCAGCAAAATAGGTTCTTATACTCTAGCAGGACTGCAAATAACTTAAAAAATATCTTAGTGACAGCTCACACATTATTTTTAATTTTGTCTTTATGAATATTAAATGTATAGGAAGTAGAGATAAGGGCTGGGCACATTTCTGTACATTTGAGTATATTTGTTGTGAAAAAAAAACAAGCATCAAATTCAAAGAGTTATTTATATTTCTGGTAGCATGCTTGCTTTTCCAATAGCTGCAATTTGAATGCCTGAATAAATGCAGGCTTATCATGTAACTTTCTAATGCCAAAATTGTCAAACTTAAATTCAATTTTTAAAAGGTGAATGAAGCAAGATTTATTTGTGTTCATTTTCTTTGAATGGGGCCTTGTCAAACACTTGGTTGGGTTCAACACTGCTGAAAGTTTGCCCTTGATTGTGACTGCCCTCCACAAATGTGGAAGAGCAGCCAGTTTCAACACATGATTCTCAGGGTTCATTTGGGGTTTTGATGGCAGTATGCAAAAATATAGATATTTGTTGGTGTTGGTTAAACATCTTAACTGACATTTTTTCTAGCTGTTGTCTGACTATATAAATTATATCTGGATATTAAATCATTGGTTCAAACATTTCCTATTTTGAAGAAACTAATTAGGTCAAAATGACTAATTCTCAGTTGCAGAGTCATGAACACAAATTATGATTCATGGAAGTAGGCATGACTTCATATCCAGGACATGGTAACGCTTTATTTGTGTGCATTTAAGGAAGACAGGGGCAGAAGTTCATTTGCTGCACCTGTTACGAAAAGTTGTGAAGGCAAGTAATAGTCTGGAATGGTCTGCACATCATGCCCAGTGGCACTTCAAGAATGACTGCATATGCCAGCCACACACTGGCAACCCCGCCTCTTCAGTCTTACCATGACTCACACGCAGTTAGTATAGAGCAGGAAGAAACTGAAGGGAGGGACTCAGAACCTCCACTGGAGTCAGATTTACAAAAGGAAGCTGTTGAGGTGGGGATAAAGAATACATTTCCCCCTCAGTTTTATAACAAGTGGTAGATTTTCATTTGTTAATTTGACTATTTATAATGCATACGCATTATTCTCATTAGTTATGCTTCTGAATTCGAATCAAGGATTATCTGCATCCCATATATATTGTTTTAAAAAAAATTAGTATTTTTTGAGGAATTCAATGCCTGGGGTTTAACAAATTCATTGTTCTTAGTGTTTTGTAAATTTCATCTGCTTTTTCCAGAAAGAAAGAAAATGCAGAGCAGATAAGTATTGCTTGTGAAACTGCTAAATACATGGTAGCTGAGGTCCACATGCTTAGCACATACTTTTGGAAATATAGAGGCTTCAGGTTATATGCCATTCCCAGGATGCGAGCTGCAGTGGACATTGGTTTTGCACTGTAATTCAAATCTATACACTTCTTTGATTTGGTTTTTAAAGAAACAATATAAGGATTTTTTTCCTCCGACAGAACGTTTAGAAAGTACAAAAGACTTTAGTAGTTTTGTTCTATTCAGTCTAGATAAGCAGCCAAAAAGTTCAGAAGCCCAATCCAAAATTATTCTTAATTTTACTTGCCAAAAGATCAGATTAAATATCACATAAGAATAGGCTTTTTTGAAAGATTTCTGGTTCAGGACTTCCTGACTTTGGCATGAAACAAGGACACTGCAATACTACAAGTCCATGACTCAGATCGGAGTATGAGCAGTACCTAGAAGTCTAAAATAGAAATACTATTTTCTGAATAACTCATAAGGATTTATTTACATGTATCTCTATAATAGCACCAGAATTAAATAACAGTTTTCTTTCTAATGATTTTAATTTATAGTAACAACAAATATTTAATGGTTTAAATATACTTTTACTTGCAGTTTGTCGAAACGCCATTTTTCAAGAAACAATTGTTTGTCCTTAAGTAGAACACATACCCTTTAACCGCTTGATCGTTACATTTCTTTTTCATGTTTCTGTGTGGTATAATTTTCGCACTTTAAATAGTACACTATTAAGACATGTGGAGGATATTTTTGACTATATCATACCTATGGGTATTTGGTTTTCAAACATAATATGGTTTCTTAAAAGGTCTGGTATTGTACAAACAAATTTAGAATAAAATTACTTTCTTAACCATATCCCTGAACTGCTTAGAATTCTAGCTGTGGATAAATCCTGATTCCTTTAGAGGTTACCTCTTCTCCTCAGACTAGCCATCCCCACTAATTAGACTGGCAGTGTGCTCGTGCTGACAGTTCCTGCATTGATTTACAGGCCTTGGAATTAAGGATTTTTTCATGAAGGGCAATCGCTGAGTGCTTTCTAATGCCTCCGAGTGCTACAAAGACTATATTTTAAATTTGGTGTTTATAAATTTTCATCCATACCAGGTATTTATAGTCCTTTTTTTCTATACTTTTAAATCAATTAAATTCTAATTATTTGCTTTAGATTTTTCTTTTTTTCGAAGTGAAATAAACCAGCCCCCAAAGGCTATATATTGTATGATTTCAACTACATGATATCCTGGAAGAGACAAAGCTATAGAAAAAGTAAAATTATCAGTGGTTGACAGGCGTACAGGGGGAAGAGGTAGGGATAAATAGGTGACACAAAGGGAATTTTTAAGGCAGTAGAACTGTACTGTATGATAATGTAACAGTAGGTAAATAGCATTATGCATTTGACAAAACCTGTAGTACTTTACAGCACAAAGAATGAACTTAATATATGCAAATTTAAAAAAATTTAGGAAGTTGGGAGCATCTCAGGAAGAAAAGCAGACTGTAACAAGACAATATATCTGTATTGTAAATGTACGAATCAACCTCACTGAAGGGGATGGGATAAAAGGTGTTGACCCAAATAACTTCGGAAATGAGTAGAGTCTATAAGACCAAATGTAAAAGGAACTGCATGTAAGTACTATACTCTGGTCAATAAAGTTGTTTCTCGTGGGAGTACAGGTAGAAAATTCTGATGCTGATATATGTATACTGGAATTGAAAAATTAAGTAAATGGAAGGCAGATGGTGGGAGTCTTACTTCTTATTGGAGTGGAAACTACAGATAAACCAGGGAAAGAGGCTATTATTTATTAAATGCATTGGTTAATAAAATTAGATAGATTTCAAATGTACAATTCTATAATACATCATCTTTATATTGCATTGTATGTTCACCACCCAAAGTCAAATCTCCTTTCATCACCATATATTTGACCCCCTCTACCTTATCTACCTCCTCCCCTCCCTTCTTTCCTTCTGGTAATCACTAAACTATTTTCTGTGTCTATGAGTTTTTGTTTGTTTGTTCATTTGTTGCTTTCAGTTTTATATCCCACTTATAAGTGAAATCATATGGTTCTTGACTTTTTCTGTCTCACTTATTTTGCTTAGCATAATAATCTCGAGATCCATTAATTTTGTTGCAAATGGCGGTATTTCATCCTTTCTTATGGCTCAGTAATATTCCATTTTATATATGTACCACATTTTCTTTTTCCAATCATCTGCCAAAGAGTAGTTTTTAGTTCAGATCTTGGTTTCTAACATCTATCTCCAATAAAAGGAACCAGGGCTTCTTAAAGAAATGGCTGACTGTAAGGCTGGGGAAGGAAATATACAAGGTGAGCCCGGAGCATCTCATAATGCAAAAAAGTAAAGAACTACTCAAAAACAAACAAAAAAATCACTGATGGAAGCACGTCAAAGTACAGGAACCGAACAAAAGAACTCCCAACGGCCAAAGTAGAACAATTTGAGAAATAAAATGGTATTGGCTGTAACCCAAAGTATACAATGAATATCTATGAGGCCATACTTACATAAATAAATAATTGAATAAGTTAATAAATGTGGGGGAAGAGACAAATCTCCTGTGTAGGAGAATTCCAAATAATTTATGTAGCTACTCCTCCCAAAAGGATGGGAAGCGTAACTCCCCAGTCTTCAAATGTGGTCTGTGCGTAGTGACTTCCAAGCAAAGAGTTCAATGTGAATAGGAGGATAGATGGGGAGAATAACTTTACAGTTGGAAACCTGAAAAATGCTATTTCAGCCAGGTGATGAAGGTCAACATCAACAGTCCTAAATCCTATTGCTAGTATTTACATTTGACATGATATGATGAAAATGATACTTAACCTTCATGATCTTCCTCCCCCAAATCCAAAATCTCAGTCTTATCATGAGAAAATATTAAACGAATTTCAGTGGAGGGGCATCCTACAATTACCTGACCCGTACTCCTCAAACCTGTCAAGGTCATCAAGAGCAGGGTCAATCTGAGAAACCATTACAGTTAAGGAGATATGGCAATAAAATGTAATGTGATATCCTGAATTGGACCTTGAAACAGAACAAAGATGTTAGGTAAAACTAAAGAAATCTGAATAAACTATGCACTTTATTTAAAAATAATGGATTAATATTAGTTAATTAATTATAGCAAAAATACCCTACTAGTAAATGTAAGAAGTAACTGGGTACACAGTTATAGGAACTTCTTATCATCTTCCAATTTCTCTGTAAATCTAAAAGTATGCTAAAGATAAAGTCTATTTAAAGGAAATCACACAAGTAGCATATGTTTGTATTAAAACAGACACTAAAGCAATTGAGAAGTATGAAAAGTATAAAATGAAACTCCTCAGCCTCTTTTCTAGTTTAATCACTAATGATAATAATATTAACACCTTAGTTAATATCTATTTTTCTAAAAATTTTCTGGGCATATGTAAATGTGTATGTGTTACTTTTCTTATAGAAATGGGGTCATATTAGAATATATTTTATAATTTGCTATTTTTATTTGACAACATAATATGGACATTGTTCTGTGAGGCATGTGGACATCTACTTCACTCTTTTAATGACAGGATGCTTTCTATATGGCAAATGTACCATGCATCTATTATTTCTAATTTTTAGCTAACAGAACTAATGATGCAGTGAACACTTTAAGAATACATCCTTACCTAAATCTGCCACATCAGTCAGTTGTTTAAAAGAAAAGTTTAAGAATTTAAAAATCCTCCATTATTTTTTTTGTACTGTAATTTTGGGATATTATGTCTTGATTAGGGAGATAATAGATTAATTTTACTATATTACTTTCTATTACTTATTTTAATATTTATGTTAAGATGTTTAATCCATCTGGAAATTATTCTTTGCAATTTCTTTTTCTCCTAAATAGATAGTTGTTTTAATAATATGATTTATTTATTTTCATTAAATTTATTGGGGTGACAGTTAATAAAATTATATAGGTTTCAGGTATAAAATTCAATAATACATCATATATATATATATATGTATATCACATTTTGTGTTCTATTTATGTTATACTTTTATAGTAAGATTTTCTTCTGTCACTATGTATTTGACCTCCTTTACCCTTATCTATCTCATCTCCTACCCGCCTTCCCTGTAGTAACCACTAAACTCTTGTCTGTGTCCACTAGTCTCTGTTTGTCTTGTTCGTTTGCTGCTTTCAGCTTTACACCGCACATATGAGTGAAATCATATGGTTCTCAACTTTTTTTTTCTGACATATTTTGCTTAGCATGATAATCTCAAGATTTATCCATGTTGTCAAATGGCAGTATTTCATCTTTTCACAGGGCTATTAAGGAATAGATGTGGTACCTATATACATATATATTATTTCATTGTATATATGTACCGCATCTACTCTTTCATTAGCTATTAGGGAAATGCAAATCAAAACCACAATGAGATACCACTTCACACCTGTTAGAATGGCTGTCATCAAAAATGACAAGTGTTGGAAAGGTTGTGGGTTAAAAGGAATCCTCAGGCACTGCTGGAGAGAACGTAAATTTGTGTAGCCTCTACGGAAAACAGTGTGGAGGCTCCTCAACATCATTTATTGATCGTGCACTTCCCCCTGGGATTTGAAGTGTCACTTTTTAAACATACTAAACTCTTAAATAAGCATGGGACTGACTACTGTCTTCACTTTATTTTATTATTTGTCTATTTCTGTAGCATCAAAGTTTTAATTACTATAGACTTGTAGTATGTTTTCATAGCTAGTAGAATGATTTCCTCCTTATTAACTCTTCTTTTATAAAATTTCTTACTTATTACTGTGCAAGGTAAAATTAAGGATTAACACTATTGAAAAATAACTTTCTGTCTTCCTCCCTCTGCTCGCCCATCCCCACTTCCTTCTTCATTTTTGTTGTTAAATTTTGCCTGGAAGTTTTCGTTGAGTTGTTTGCTTCATTTTCTAATTTTCATGGCTAGCATTGTGAATAAAATCTTTTTATAAACTCCTTTTTCAAATTGACTATTGCTATGAAACATTTCATAAAAGCTATTTATTTAATATTTATAATTTAACTAACTTCCTTACTGAAAGCTGTTTTATTTGTTCTACTTTTGCTGCTGTTACTCTTGGATTTTCTATTTGGAAAATGATACCCAATTCAAGTAAAGAAGATGATTAACTCTGCCCACACTTACGGCAAGAAGTCTCTATAAGAAGGGTGCTACCCCAACATCTACTTCATTTACATAGCTTTTTGGAGGTTGTTACTTTGATCTATTAATTGATTGATTTTAGTGAAACATATTAAAGTAATAGCGTTCATTTATTTTTATAATTTTTTTGTGTGTGAATGTAGCGTAAAGCCAATTACTAGGCCAGTGGGTGACTGTTTTACATTCTGATTAAATGTAAGTATTTACAAATGTTGTGCCAGAATTATTTAAATTATTTTAAACTTGTTCCATTCTGTTCTTTGACAAGAGTCTGATTGCTATGGGGAAGCCTAGTTAAATCAAACTATTAGATTATGTTGATTAGAGTATAAGCACATTTGACAAATAAGGTTTATTTAATCCTCATAATGACCTTTTTTAGGTTGATATTATTATTCTTTATTCTTCATAATTGCTTAGCAATCAAGTTAAGTTAGAGACAAAATTAAACATCCTTTGGTGCACATGTAACTCTAATTTATATAAATCTGGAATGGCTTTTGCTTTGAGTAAAGGCAATAGATCTTCATTTGGTTAAGACTTTAAAGCAAGGAATCTACTTATATGTTTCAAAGCCAAATTTCTGTTGTCCTTCCTCTCTCAACCATGAGAAATAGAATTTTCAGTAGGGGGTGGGGAGGATAATAGCTAGGGACCTCAGAGAGAGAGAGAATTAAAACAGGGCAGAAAAGAAACAGTTAAAAAGGAGAAGAGGTTCGGGAGAAATGGGGACTCGGGAGCTGCTCAGGAGTGGAAAAGTCTCGGTAAAGATGATTGATAGGTTAGTCTCAATTAGCAAGTATAGATAGATGAAAATATATGTGTAAGTGATTGGGTAATGGTGGGTAACATTGATTCAGAGAGGTTGAGTTAAATTGTAATGTAACATGTCTCAAATTTACTGCTAAATGTTGTTGAAAGTGAAATACAACTAGAGTTTGAGAAACTCTATAGCTATCCATATTAATCAAGTAACATATAGAATTTCACATGCCTCTCCCTCAAATGATACTTCAATATTTCAAATAGAAATATTGCCTTTTATGTACCAATAGCGATCCTCTGACATCTTTCTATTGCCCTAAAACATTTTTGTTGATTTTATTGATTTAATAAGAAATTTATTGGTGTTGATCTTTATATTAAAACACAATGTGCCTATTAATCTGAAGACAGATGCTACTGACATTAGTTGGTAAGTATTCAAATGTATCTGGGAATATACGTATTGAATAAAACATGGTTATTCTAACAATTTTCTATGAATGATGTTACTGTTCATAAGGCATTTTGATTTTAACAGTGAAGCCAGGATGAATGTCAAGATTTGCCGCAGAACTTTATCCAGAAATCTTTACTCCTGAGAACAGAAGAAAAGTATAACAGAAATAGAAAGACTTTATAGTGAAAAACACTTGATTAGTCATCTGGAAAGTACAAGTAAAATGCAGAAAGGAAACGCCATGACTAAAACTGGACAAGCTTTCATCAAATACTACTGGTAAAAAACAAAACAAAACAAAAAAAACAACTGTCTTAGATACCATAAAACCATGTTAATTCTGCCTAATTAGGAAATTATAAATTAGTTGTCATCTAGTCTCATATGTGTGTGTGTGTGTGTGCGTGCGTGTGTGTGTGTGTGTGTGTGTGTGTGTGTGTGTGTTTGTGTGTGTTTCTCTACAGGAAAATTAGTTTATAGATAGTAGTGTCACATTAGTATTCTTTTTTTTTTTTATCATGTTGTTGTGGAGACATAAACCAAGATGAGTGGTTAGAGAGGGGAGGTAATATATAAGCAAAATTTGTTGTTGTCATGCACTACTTCATTAAGGTAGTTAAAAGGGGTTAGACTGGGAAGGACTGATACCCAGAACCAAAACTGTTATGAGGACTGTTCAGATAATGAAGAGACTGATTCAATCCTATATTCTGAGAGGCTGTCCAGTCTAGCAGAGTGGAGCTTGTAGCAGTTCTGACATCAACCTGTTCAGACAAGTCAGCATCCAGGTTTCTGACCTGGAAGATGAGTCAGAGGCAGTTAGTCTCGGGATTAGTGTCAGCAGTTGTGGAGCCTCAGCTATGAAAAGGGGCTCAGGTCAGAACTCTTTTCCATAAGATGGATGCTGGACAGAGATGGGCAGATTATCAAGTAAGGGATTCAGGTACAAGAAAAAACCAAAACTGAAATCTCAGAACCAGGACAAAAGCACTGACTGCACTAGTGACATGATGTTGAGTCTTTAAAAAAATGGCTTTTTTCCCCCTGATTTAATATTCAAGACCAGAACTGACCTTAGAGATTTGACGTAGTCTAAGGGTATAAGATAGAGATTCAGCTGAGGGAAGGAGAGGAATAGTTAGATCCAGGGAGGGCAAAGTTTGAGTTGAAGGTCATTTGTTGTTTATTTGTTTTATATGTCAATATACAATGGGTGGTGAATGCCATTTAGAGATGTATAATTCAATTACACATTCAATTTTAATTTTTTGGAACATATTTTATCAGGTTTGGCAATAAATGCATGCTGTCTTTATAAAATAAATTGGAGAGATTTCTATCGTTTTTTTGTGATCTTGGATCACTTAGCAATGTTGGAACAATTTAAAAACTTGGCCTTTTTTTTTTTAAATGGCAGACAACCTTTTAAAGTATTTTATGTTTATTGCATTTACTCTGCATTTCTCAGCAATTTGAAATACTTTATAGAATCTGTTTTCTTATGCAGGAGGCATAAATTGGAAGGTTCGAAATTAGAAAAACAATGTTGAAGACTCATGAAAAAAGAGTGATGGAGTCAAGTCCAGAACAGCCTCTTTGGTCCTATAAATACTTTTGGGCTTTTCAAAGCGGCATTGCTTAAAGGGCAATATTTCTGTCTTTTATTTTGATTTCGACCTAAGCCCTCTTTATCTAAATTATATGACTATATAATTTATTTATATTTATGCAAATAATATGATGTTTTTTTGAGTAACTAAATATTTTCAATCCTAGAAAAGCAAGAGTCTGGTAACCACAGTGACCTTGGCAATAAGTGCAGTTTAGAGCAGCCACTAAAAGAAGGTGCAAGGTTCCATAGTTTTTAAATGATTTTCTGAGTCATGTTTTCTTCTTATAATGGGATGACTTTGGCCAATTATATACATGTGGAAACAAGAAAAAGACAATAAGTTTTGCTTTTACTGAAGTTCTAACAATGGTTTCTTTCTATTTCTTATACACATACACACATATACGCACAGGAATTTTCTGATGTTCAGTCTAAAGGATATATATGCATATTAACATAACGTTTCACTTATTTTTAATACAATTTGATATTTAAAAAATTCTTAAATGCCTATTGTGTGCTATATTTATTATTCACTATTTAAAAAATGCTCTCTCTATAGGTTCCTAGACTGAATATGAAAAAATATAGTTAGTGTTTACTCTAGTTTAGCTAGGCAACTCTAACATTAAACCCTACCATTATTTAAAGAGAGAATCTGGATTTATTAAACTAAATTTCATAACACAAACTGTATTAAATGTTAAGTTTCATATTTGTTGATTAAAAAATTTAAAATATACTTTAAAACATGAAAATATTCTAAATATAAATGAATTGATGTAGAAAGTAAAGATGGCTTTTACATTTCCTTTGTGTTTCTAACTTGTATGTTACCCATAATATTATGAGGTTTCCTGTGTGGGAGGAGGCATAAAGCTATGGTCTTGGGGGCATGGGCTCAAGCTGGATCTGCTAGCACAGCCAACCCAGGCGCGCAATGAAACAAATCAAATGTTTTTTGTGCTTTAAGGCAGTTTTAATTTAGAAAGGAGTTGTATATATTGCTTACTTTGTCTTTAAATTTCTCATATTGCCAAATTTGAGTTATGATTTCCTTGAGGAAGCCAGAAAAGTGATACACACAATTTAAATACATTTTCTGAACAAGATGTATAAACAGATTTTTGTATATTATATATTTTTTTACTTTACTTGAAAAACAAGCCACTTAATATGGTATGTCCATTTCAATTCTTTGACTACAAATTCCACAATTTAGGAATTGCATACATATTTTCTAAACATAGATATTTTATTAATAACACTCTCAAGCAAACCATTTTCAACAAATCAGAAAACATTTTTAAATGGCCATACTTCTTTTGGATTTGAACAATGTTTTGCATGTGTACATTGCTGAGTGTGTTATTTAGGTTAATATAAACTATGTACTAAAATGTGATTTATGTTTAGGAGGAAAGCTTAAAGCTCAATGTGAATTCCACTAAAAATATATATGATATAAAGGTATACTCTTCATATATCTTCTGTATATAGCATAATTGAAAAACAATTATGAAAAACCATAATTGAAAGACATGCTATTCTTCAGGAGACTGGGAATTGTTGGCCATTTTCTCAGCATCCACTGCCCTATTTGTCCTCCCTAAGAATGCCCTGATTTTCATCTATTTGTCTACCTTTATTCCCAGAAGCCCAGAAGCTTCAGAGAAAGGTCCCACCTGTTCTAAGGCAATTCCATGCTCCTTCCCATAGGAACAGGATTAGAACCCATTAGGCTATGGCAATTATTTCATATATGATATGTGACCCAATTTGGGCCAAGGAAACGTGAAGAAAGATTGCTGAGACCTCCTGAGAAAGTAGTCTTTTCTAAATATGTTGTGATGTACAAATGTGAGGCTTAGAGCTGTTATAGCTGGACCTGCTAGCATAGCCAACTCAGTTAGCAGCCAATTTGTGGATGCAGCACACATGTTAGGGCATAGCAGGGAAATGGAGACAGTTGCTGGATTAAGCCAATTCTATCACTTGCTCTACCTCTGTAATTCATTATGTAAATTTTTGCATGTGTTAAGTCAGTTTGCATTTTCTCATCAAAAAACATCCTAAATTTGATACACTCATAAATGCAGAAAACACAGATTTCAGATTTTCAGGATAGTTTTGTTTGTAAGAAATTTAAACATTTTTAGGGGGGGCAATTTGTTAAGTGTTAACATAAATTTAATTTATTTTTAAACATTTTAAGCATCAATGGATTTACAAGTCATAAGAATTATTTGTCAGATCATCTATGCTGATTTGGGGTTTGAAAAGTGTGGTCTCCAATTTTGGAGCCAATTTTATTGGTATGATATTCTCAAAATTTGGCAAGATACTAGAAGCACATCATCAGTAAATTATTAAAACATTTTCTCATCTGTTAATGGTTTATGGTATCCTTGCTTTAGTTCATCATGAAACAGTGACTTATATATCTTGCTCTCTCATCATTCTTCTATTCGGAGTTTCATAACATAGCTCTATTTAACAGTGAACAATAGTACAACTTTTTGTAACCACATTTAGCTGAACCTTTTGATTTATTCAATATTCAATTACTATTAAGTTTTAGTAAATACCAAGTCTGTTCCAGCACAGTGGTAGCCATTGGTATTAGCCATGTTGCAGTTACAGCCCTTGACCTCTCAGGGCTTATTGACTTGTAGCTTAGACAGAAAAGAAAATGAGAAATTAATGTACAGTGATAAGAATTCTATGGGGCTAAGTATAGAGTCTTATGAAAACACCTGGTGGGTGGCGTATAATCCAGACTTGGGTATTTAGAGGAGACTCAGAAAAAGTGATATTTAAACTGAGCCTGAAAGGTCAGGAAGAAAATAGCCATTTTATCATGTGAAGTTCTCAGAGGAGGAAGGAAGGTGTAGAAGAGGAGTTCTGGGTGGAGGGAACAGTACACAGGCACAGAGAGAGGAGAGAACATGACATGGCCTGGGCACCTATGAGTAATTGAAGGTGCTGGGGCATAGAACATCTTCACATCATCAGATGCCTGATTATGAAGGGTCTTGGAGGCCTGCTAATGAATTTGAACTTTACTCAGAGAACAGTGGGTAACTTTGGAAGAAAGAAACTTTTAAACAGAATGAGTGAGAGAATATCTTTACCTTTTAGCATAATCAGAGGGATCTAGATTAGAGGCAGGGAAAACAGTTACAGTAATTTGAATAAGAAATGATGGTGGCTTGAGTTCTTTCAGGAAGAACAATTAACAGGTTTTGATGATTAATTGAATGTCCTGAAAGATTGAAATGTTAATTTAATACATTATTTAATGTATTAAATAATTGACAAGACTTCCACAGAATTTCCTTTGACTTCAACAGAACTTTTATTTGGAAAGTTATCAAGATATCTAAACTTTGGAGAAGGGAGCTTGCGTAGAACTGCCACACCGATAAAAACTGACTCCATGTCCAAAGTAATTGAAAAAACAGTCTTGTCTTTTGAGCACAGTGGACTGGGCAGAAGACATGCATGAAAGTGTATGATTCTTATCCCCGCAGGCTTCTAATGATCACAATCTCAGTGCTCTTGAGCAATGAGGACAAGAGTGACACTTGGCCCCAATCCACAGTGGATTAATCAACAAGGGAAAAGGGAGGTGTCGATACATTCTTAAACAGAATTTCAGTTGCTTTGTTTAGCAACGTATCCTTTGCAGTAGTTTGTTTTTTTCTTCAGTACATACTCTCTAATTATAAAAAAAGGAAGAGAAACAAAATAGCCTCCTTCACAAAAACATTTCTGATCACAACATATCGTTACCCAATCTTTTAATGAACTGCTAAAAACAAAAACAAAACAAGCATGCGACTTTATATATTACTTCCTCTACTATTTCCAGTCTGAAAAGAAAAATAGGAAAAGGTGATCACAATAAATTTTTATTGTGAGTATAAACAGATGTACAGAAAAGAAATGTAAACAAAAGTGTTAAGTTCAATAATTTGTTATCAAATGAACATCTCGTAATCATGAGCTAAGAAGAAATAGAAAACTGCCAGGACCCAGAAGCATTCCTTGTGTACCTGTCACAATCCCTTACTTCTTTCTCAAATTTCCAGTACTATAATTTTTATGATAACCACATTCATGCGTATTTTTATGGTTATACCACATACATATGTATCTTTTAAAACTATAGTTTAGTGCCAGAGTTTTGAAATGTATGCAGATGGAATCATACAGTATACATTCTTTTAGTCTGAGGTCTTTCATTCCACTTTATGTTTGCAAGATTCATCCACAGTGGTGTTGAATGGATATACCAGGTTTATTTATCGATTCCAGTTTTGATGGGCTTTTGGCTTGTTTCTAGTTTGGGGTTATGAGAAACAATGCTACTCTAACATTCTTGTGCATGTCTGTTTTTGTGTAGGGACTCATTTCCACTGGATATATACATAGGAATGGAATTGTAATCAAATAGATAATGCGTAAGTTCAATTTTAGTTATTAATACCATACAGTTTTCCAAGAGATTATACCAATTTACACTTAAAATATCAGATTATGACAGTTCTATTTGCCCCACCTCTTTGCCAACATTTTTGATTGCCAGCTGTACTTTTTTTTTTTTAATAGCTTTTGTGGATATGTAAGGTTATCCATTTTGATTTTATTTGTATTTTCCTGATTACTAATGCAGTTGAGTCCTTTTTCATGTTTATTAACCACCCTGGATTTTCTCTTCTTTGAGGTGCCTATTCAAATCTCTTGCCCATTGCAATGTGTTTTTCTTATTGATCTGTAGACATCTTCTTATAGATTCAATATGTGAGACCTTTGTCATGTACATTTATTACACATATTCAATCTTCCAGTGTGTGGCTTGCCTCTTTACTTTCTTCATAGTGTCTTTTGATAAAGAGAGGTTGTTGGTTTTAACATACTACATTTTGTCAGTCTTTTCCTTTATGGTTGCATTTTCTGCCTTCTGAAAAGCTTTTCCTCACTCTAAGGTCATGAAGATATTCTCTTAAAGTATCTTCCAGAATGTTCATTACTATTTGTTTTTCACATTTAGAGCTAAAATCTACTTGGAATTTATTTTTTGTGTATATATGAGGTAGAGAATAACTTCCATTTTTTATTTGATATTCATTTGTTCTAGCATATTCCTCTCCCCACTGTTCTACAATACTCTTTTCCATAAATCAACAATCTATATACGCTTAGATCTGTTTGTGTGATTCCCATTCTAATTCATTGCTTTAATGTACCCTCAAACCAATAACTTACTATTTTCAATACACATTATGATTATTGTTCTATTAAGCCAATAGTCATTTAGATTTACTCACATATTTGCCTTTTATATTATGCTCCATTCTTCCATCTAAACTTATTTTTCTTCTCCCTGCATCCCAAATTTCCATCTGAACTGATTTTCTTTTGCCTGATGAGTATCCTTTAGTATAAGTCCTCGGGAGAAGAATTCTCTCAATTTCTGTTTGAAAAATATTTACTTCCCCTTCATTCTTGAAGTACATTTTTGTAGGGTATAAAATTCTGAGTTAGCAGTTATTATTCTCAGCCCCATAGATATATTATTCCACTTTCTTGTTTCTATTTTTTTGTCTATTGAGAAGATGATTATCTGTATAATTATTACTCTTTTGAAGAGAGTCTGTCTTATTTCTCTTTCTTTTTCTTTCCTTTTCATTTCCTTTCTTTCTTTCTTTTTTTTTTTAGAGGGAGGCAGTGAGTTCAGTAGGTTTGCTATGATGCACCTAGGTATGAATTTCTTTTATCTTGCTTAGAGTTTGTAGGGATTCTTAAATCTGTAGTTTAATATTTTTCATCAATTTTGAAAATTTCTTAAAGATTATCTCTTCAAATATTTCTTCTGCCCACATTTTCTTTCCCTATGTCTAATGTTTCAAACACTTATATATTTGAATCTTGATTGTTTCCTCTAACTCTTGTATCCACTATTCTGTATTCTCATTCTCTCTCTTTCTCTGTCTCTGTCTCTCTCTCCCCCTTCTAAGTATTTTCTTTTTCTGATTTTATAGATACTAATTCTGTGTTTAGACTGGTCAAATCTGCTGTTATACCTATACATTGACTTTTTTTCCTGATTTTTCAAGACATTAGAATTCCTTGTATTTGGATATGGGAAGAGGAAATTTCTTTTCTTCTTCTTTTTTTATAATGAAAAAATTAAATTAATTAATTAAAGTTTTTTATTAAGTTTATTGTGGTAACATTGGTTAATACAATTATATAATTTTCAGGTGTACATTATAATTGGACATCTGTATATTCTATTGTGAGTTTACCCCCAAAGTTCAGTTTCCTTCAGCTACCATATATTTGATCCCCTTTACCCATTTCACCCTTTCCCTACATCCCTATTTTGACCCCCTTTAACCATCTACCTACCCCCTCCTTCCCCATTCCTACCCTCTTTAACCACTATAATTTAGTTTTTTAATTGAAGAAATGATTTAATTTTTTTCCCCTATCTATCTCCCCCTTTTCCCCCCACCCTCTGATAACTACTAGTCCATTGTCTATGTCCATGAGTCTCTGTTTGTTTGTCCTGTTCATTTGTTGCTTTTTGGTTTATATCCTACATATAAGTGATATTATGTGATTTTCAACTTTTTCTGTCTGGCTTATTTCACTTAGTATGATTATTTCAAGGTCCATCCATGTTGTTGTAAATGGCAGTATTTCATTTCTTCTTATGGCTGAGTAATATTCCATTGTATATATGTAC
>NW_011888805.1:12952752-12956318 GCF_000151845.1 Pteropus vampyrus | reverse complement strand
CATAGCTATTTTGCAGTCTGTGTCATATCTCCGTATAGCACTAATATGTGGAGACCTTCTGAATTTGTTTCTTGCTTTTGTTTCTGCTGATTTCCTTGCATGTATTATTTTCTCCTAGTGTAACTGGTTATTTTTCATTGTGTGCCAGAAATGGATTTTCCAAAAATATATACAGAAATAATTTGAGGCTTGGTGGTGTTATTTTTCTCCAGAGAGCATTTATATTTGCTTTTGCCAGGTGTCTGGGCAGTATTGACAATCTGGGATTCATTCAGTCCAATTTCAAGTATTTCTTTACATCTAGTTCACTCTTAAGGCATAGTCATGGCAAAGCAAGAAGAATTACCAGGACCCAAGGTTTTCACAGGCCCTGACCCTAGTTGCTGTTCCTTGGTCTTGCTAGTTTGCTGAAAGTATAGCTCAGCTTCACAGCTAACCTATCCTGAATCAGAAAATATTCCCAGGGAGATAATGGCCTCAAATCTCAGACACTTTTCTAGACTCCTATTCTTTCCCATATTTGGCCCTAAGAATTCTTCACTATCTTGGTACATTCCCTTTTCTTTAAGCATATCCCTAAAAATCTTGTGTCTAATCTTTTAGTTTTCTTTATGTTGGAGGGTTGCTTGGAATTACCTCTGTTTGAAACAGCGCGGTTTCTCTAAGTATGAACTAATTGCCCCATTTTTGGAAGAAAAACAAAAGTCATGGTTTAGATGTAAGAGAAGAGAAGCAGAGAGAATATTTCATATTCTAGAAGTAGAGCAAAGAAAGAAAATCATAGTAGTCTACCGAAGCTGTTCAATATGTGATTTAAAATAGATATGAGCTATACTGTATTCAAATAGCAAAATCACTTTCGTTTTCTTGTCTGGCTGCAGACCAGCATTGCAAAGTGAAAACAGAATTGTTAACTATTTTAGTTTTCTCAATAATTCTCAATTGTTTCACATTAACATTGTAGTTAGCTTTCTCTGTGTCCTTATCTTATGACATGATTTAGTTAGATCAAGGTACAAGTTATGATGACTAGGTTCATTTTCCTTTTGCTTTTAGAATAACAACAGCAGAGAAAGAGCTGTAGTTTCAGGAGAAGTGTTAGAAAATCACTGGCTGGCAATCTTTCATACTTCATCTTGGAGCATTTTTAAGATTCTTTAAAAATTCCACACCTAAAGGATAAAGTGACTGCAGTGATAGAAAGGAGCCAAGCATGGCTGTCAGCAAGTATTGCATGTTTTATACAAAGGTAAGTAGGTATTGATGTAGTTTGAGAGCAGCCAACCCCAGGCTGCCAGGCTCTGCCCAAAATTATATTACTCAGGGCTTTGGCTTCTGTCAGTATGGCAGACCAGATACTGGGAAGGGCTCCTCTTCTGGAAAGAAAAAGTGAGATCTGCATAAAACATGTTGTAACTGGATTTCTAGGCTATCAGAAAATAAAGAAAAATTCTAAATCTGTCACCTGGGAACAAAAACAAAAAATATGTGCTGCAAATGAAATCGTAAACTCAAAAGTAATTTTGCCTTAAAGATACAAACCTATATTAGTGCTATAACTGGAAAACTACATCTTGGGACAAGGACTAGGTGGGGAAATGAATCAAAGGCTCTACAATTAACTTAAAACTTTCCAAGGGGATAAAGTTGTCCACGGCCAGTAGTACCTTTTTGCTTGTAATAGAAACAAACATAATTCTTCTCCAAAGATAAATGTCCCCAATTTAACCCACCTCCAATTTTCATGGCTAAAGATAAACCAACAGCTCATAATTAAAAATCAGTAGGCACTTAAAAAAAATTAAATACTGAATAAGTGTTAGTAGAAACCACAAACAACTTGTGATATGGAAATTGTCAAATAAACATAAACTAACCAGGTAAAACCTTTAAATAAGCAAAAATTAATTATGCCTAATATTAACAAATTGTCATGTGGTGGCTCATGTACCATTTCATATTCTTTCAGGCCTACCTCTTCTCCAAGCTTTAATACAGTAATCAGTTTTATATGAGTTGTAATCAGCTTGTGCAGGTATACCCTGTTAGTATGTTGCCTCAGCTCTTATGGTTTCTACTTCTTCCTTCCTTTCTTGAGACTTCTCTGACATCATAGCATATGAACCGACTTGACACTCACGTATGTACCACTTGGGGGAATTCATGCTCATGGTACCCCCTTGACCAAAGGGGTTAATTTGAATGTAGTCAAATTTACCAATTTTTTTCATAGTTATTTTATTTCTACAGCTTATTTCATAAAAATTTCCCATTTCTAAAGTTTGTAATCATCTCCTTTTATATTGTCTTCTAAAATTTATAGTTTTGTCTTCCACATTTAACTCTTTAATGTACTGAAATTATTATTTGGTGAGGAGATGGCTATAGCATAGAGATTCATTTTTTTCTATTTAGCCCCCAACATGAGTCTTAATCTGGGCTCTTCTTTCTGTTCAATGGATAAATTTACCTATCTCAGTTCTAATACTACCATGTTAATTAATTTAGTTTTATAATAAATTTTGATATCTGGTGGGAATACATTTTCCCTTACTCTTTTGTTTGGTTTCTTTAATGTCTTGACTCTTCTTAGATCTTTGCTTTTCCATATAAATTTTAGAATTATTTGTCAAATCACTGTAAAAAAAAACTGCTTAAGTTTTTAAATTTAATTTAGAATTTGTTGGAAGTCGTTTATATCCTTGTGATTTTGAGTCCTCCTAACCTTGAACATGAGCTATATTTTTAAATATTTAAGTCTTCTTTAATCTCTTTCAATGAATTGCAACATTTTCTCTATGCATGTCCTTCGCATCTTTTGTTAGATTTGTATCTTTGTACATTTTTCCTTTTGTTCCAACTATAAATGGTATCTTTTGTAGATCATGTTTTATAATATTATTTTCTAGCAAATTATAATGCAATTCTCTCTGTATATTGATTTTGTATCTAGCCACCTTACTACAGTCACTTACTTTTCTAATATTCTGTCTACACATTGTTTTCTAGGTAGACAATCATGTCATATGCAAAAAATACAATTTTTTTTTCTTTCATGTACTTAGAACATTGAACTTGGCCGCATGACTTGTTTTAACCATTGAGATATTACCAAACAGAATGAGAGTGGAGGCTTAAAATATGAATCATGATTGGGCTGGTCTTCTGAAACTCCTATCATTAGCCATGAGAAGACCATGCTTTGAATAATTATTGGTCCAAAGAAGATGAAGGACAAATTGTGGATCTGAACTCAGCCCATGGCTTGGAGCAAGCCCAGTCAATCCTAGACTATATAAGCCAACCTCAGCAATATGAGAAATAAATGTTTATTGTGGAATGTCACTGAGATTATGTTGTGGCAACAGATTGATACAACATTGGGCCCTTAGTCATGGGAGAATGCTCTCATTTTAATAAATGTTTCTGACCAACCTTACAATCTACTTCCCTCTATATTCTACCCCTTTTAGTCCTAGACCTATAAAAATGACTTTCACACATACTCTTCTGGTTCCTTCCCTCATATTTTTGCCAGGATTAGTAATTTTTTGGTGTGCGAGCTA
>NW_011888805.1:12941268-12952007 GCF_000151845.1 Pteropus vampyrus | reverse complement strand
GCTAAAGATAAACCAACAGCTCATAATTAAAAATCAGTAGGCACTTAAAAAAAATTAAATACTGAATAAGTGTTAGTAGAAACCACAAACAACTTGTGATATGGAAATTGTCAAATAAACATAAACTAACCAGGTAAAACCTTTAAATAAGCAAAAATTAATTATGCCTAATATTAACAAATTGTCATGTGGTGGCTCATGTACCATTTCATATTCTTTCAGGCCTACCTCTTCTCCAAGCTTTAATACAGTAATCAGTTTTATATGAGTTGTAATCAGCTTGTGCAGGTATACCCTGTTAGTATGTTGCCTCAGCTCTTATGGTTTCTACTTCTTCCTTCCTTTCTTGAGACTTCTCTGACATCATAGCATATGAACCGACTTGACACTCACGTATGTACCACTTGGGGGAATTCATGCTCATGGTACCCCCTTGACCAAAGGGGTTAATTTGAATGTAGTCAAATTTACCAATTTTTTTCATAGTTATTTTATTTCTACAGCTTATTTCATAAAAATTTCCCATTTCTAAAGTTTGTAATCATCTCCTTTTATATTGTCTTCTAAAATTTATAGTTTTGTCTTCCACATTTAACTCTTTAATGTACTGAAATTATTATTTGGTGAGGAGATGGCTATAGCATAGAGATTCATTTTTTTCTATTTAGCCCCCAACATGAGTCTTAATCTGGGCTCTTCTTTCTGTTCAATGGATAAATTTACCTATCTCAGTTCTAATACTACCATGTTAATTAATTTAGTTTTATAATAAATTTTGATATCTGGTGGGAATACATTTTCCCTTACTCTTTTGTTTGGTTTCTTTAATGTCTTGACTCTTCTTAGATCTTTGCTTTTCCATATAAATTTTAGAATTATTTGTCAAATCACTGTAAAAAAAAACTGCTTAAGTTTTTAAATTTAATTTAGAATTTGTTGGAAGTCGTTTATATCCTTGTGATTTTGAGTCCTCCTAACCTTGAACATGAGCTATATTTTTAAATATTTAAGTCTTCTTTAATCTCTTTCAATGAATTGCAACATTTTCTCTATGCATGTCCTTCGCATCTTTTGTTAGATTTGTATCTTTGTACATTTTTCCTTTTGTTCCAACTATAAATGGTATCTTTTGTAGATCATGTTTTATAATATTATTTTCTAGCAAATTATAATGCAATTCTCTCTGTATATTGATTTTGTATCTAGCCACCTTACTACAGTCACTTACTTTTCTAATATTCTGTCTACACATTGTTTTCTAGGTAGACAATCATGTCATATGCAAAAAATACAATTTTTTTTTCTTTCATGTACTTAGAACATTGAACTTGGCCGCATGACTTGTTTTAACCATTGAGATATTACCAAACAGAATGAGAGTGGAGGCTTAAAATATGAATCATGATTGGGCTGGTCTTCTGAAACTCCTATCATTAGCCATGAGAAGACCATGCTTTGAATAATTATTGGTCCAAAGAAGATGAAGGACAAATTGTGGATCTGAACTCAGCCCATGGCTTGGAGCAAGCCCAGTCAATCCTAGACTATATAAGCCAACCTCAGCAATATGAGAAATAAATGTTTATTGTGGAATGTCACTGAGATTATGTTGTGGCAACAGATTGATACAACATTGGGCCCTTAGTCATGGGAGAATGCTCTCATTTTAATAAATGTTTCTGACCAACCTTACAATCTACTTCCCTCTATATTCTACCCCTTTTAGTCCTAGACCTATAAAAATGACTTTCACACATACTCTTCTGGTTCCTTCCCTCATATTTTTGCCAGGATTAGTAATTTTTTGGTGTGCGAGCTATTTTCAAAGCAGGAACAGGTTTTTTGAGATAAAATACCATCATTAGAAGCTGACAAAGTTAATAGAGTCAGATATTACGAGAGCTATAGCACAGGTAGACAGAATAGTAATTCATATGGTAAGAAAGAAATTAAAATTACTGAACACTATTTTAGGTGCTTTCATATGCATTTGCTTATTTACTCTTGCCAATATTCTATTGTTCTAGGCATTCTTCAGAGATAGTCAGTGAGAGAGTCATGATTTGGTTTCAGCTTTGACTTCTGCTTATGTTCTCTCTACTATATCCATGTTAATCAAAGTGTAATCCTTTGCCCAGCACCATCAGCACCTCCCGATAAGTTGTTAGGGATGCAGCATCTCAGGCCCAACACAGATCTGAATCAGAATCTGCATTTTGACGAGCTCTCCAGGTGAGTCCCATGCACACTGAAGTTTGAAAAGTAATCATCGTTTATGACTTCTCAGCATATATGTGTTGGGAGGACCTAGAAACATTTAAGAATGACCTTTAGAAAATAAGTCGTAAAAGAAGCTTGATAAATAACGATGGCTTAAATCTCTCGGTGGCCTTAAAATAAGATCCAAATGGGAGTAGATTTATGGAAACTCTGGTTAATTTTGTGCCTATTTCTTTCCTTCATCAATACTAGAAAACCTCAAGTTATTTGAATAAGTTAGAGTAAAGGATATCTATTAAGGAGCCCCTGTGTACTGAACATAGTTCTAGACAAGACTAAATAATACGACATGTTCCATACCCTTTAGGAGACTTTAAGGTAAATAAGTAAATAAAAAAAGATGAAACCGAAAGAAAAGAACATGGAAAAAACACCAAAAATTACATAAACGAAGATCTAGAATAGAAGTAGGCATATGACAGTGATATGTGTTTTATGAGAGTTGCTGGAGGTATCAGTGACCAGAGCTATATGAGCTTAAGGCTTCCTATAGAGGTGATTCTAGTTAGTGTTTTGAGAAAAGAACTGTGGTTAATAAGGCTGCAAGTACCAAGGCATTTCATTAAGTGGAAATGCTAAAAAATATTCATTTAAAGATAGGGTCATGAAAATAATTTTTCATCTATAGAAATGAAGATGTTTGTCTAGAGAACAAAGAATGAATTGAGGTCAGACTCAGTTCAGGGAACATGTTTGATCAAGTATGTAAAGTATATGAAAAAAAGAGTAAGGAATAGCAGAGAAGGAAAGGAAAGGAAAAGAGGAAGAATGTTTTATGCATGTGTGTTGGTCTGGGATCTCCAGAGAGAGAGATAGAGAGAGTGCAAGCGTGACTATTGTAAAAAATTGGCTCACGTAATTATGGTGTTGACAAGGACAAAATTTGAAGGGCATGCCAGCAAACTGGAAATTCTGGCACGAGTTGATATTGTAGTCTTAAGCATGAATGCAGTCTGGAGGCAGAACTTTTTCCTCTTCTGGGAACTTCAGTCTTTTTTCTTAAGGCCTCAGCTGATTGTATGAAGCCCACCCACGTTATGGAAGGTAAGTGCTTTACTCAAATCTACTGATTTAAATGTTAATTATAGATAAAGTCTAGACTGGTGTTTGAACAAATGAATGGACTCCATAACTTAGTTGACACATAAAATTAAGCATCACGGCATATGTGGAAGCACTAAAATTGTCTAAACTATCCTTTCAGGGCTGATGGAATAGAACGATGAGAGCAATAGCCAATATTGCTGCCAGCATCTGCAGTGCAAGGTTTGAATCAATTATTATTATATTCGGGGAATGTTTTTTAACTGAATTTTGACTATGAGGTTGATATTAATAAATATTCAGTGTCAATATCACAGAAGCTGACATGACATCCCCCGTGTTATTTAGCAAAATTAGAGTTCTTTATTCAGTTCTGCACACCATGATTTGATCAAAGTAAGTAATGTTTATCCAGAGTAGAATGTCCAGAATAGTTTGCCCTTGAATTAAAAAGATTTGGGAAAATTCAATACTTGATTGCTAATGTAACAAAAGAGAAAATGAAACTCATTCTATGTTGCTCCAGAGTACTGATTAGGACCCACGGGTAAGAAATACATCAGATAGGTAGACCTTCTTAGCAAACAGAACTTCACAGAGTTGAGCGAGCTATCTATAATAGTATTCCTGGAGCACTGAGCTTATTCTGGCTTACACTTTCTAAGAGGTAGCATGGAAGAGTCTCCTGGGTAGGATTTCAAGTTGTCTATTCTGCCTCTTAGATGCTGTGATTATAAGGCCGTTTTTTTTTTTTTTTTTTGCTTAGTCATTTTGCTGCCAATTCTTCAGCTAAATAAATATTTAGGTATAAACTATATAAAAAGGAACTATAAAACTTTGGAGCATTTATCTCCTCTTTTGATCTCTGTGTTTGCTTTTAGATCAGTAGTTAAGAAAGTGAGTAGAATGGTAGACCTATGGGTAATTTTTATTTTTTATCTTTTCTATATTTTCCAAATTTCTTACAATGAATGTATATTAATGTTATTTTTAACAAAGTGAAAAGAGTGGGTACAAGGCTACAGTCTACTTTATGTTGACCACAAATGAGCCTGTGTATAGAAGCCTTTCCGGCCCTTAGAATAGTGCAGGGGTCTGTGAGACAGCAGCTGGGAAGCAAGAGGAGCCAGAACTTTGCGTAACCTCTTATTTTTTTAAAAAAGTCTCATCGTGGTTTTGACCAGTATTTTTTAGCATACAGCTATTCCAGGCCCCCTATTTTCTAGCAGATTCATAACACTAAAATTAACGTGTTATTTTGCTTTCCTTTCTTAAGTTGGCAATGTCCAAAACTCAATGTCCCAGGGTAAAACCTAGAGGGTGATAGAGACTCTGCTCAATACTCCCCTTTCTGTGATATGACAGGAGGTCAAGGCACTAGGGAGGGCTGAGCTCATGCAGACTTCAGCAAAGTGTGGTTAGAATATGGAATGTAGCTGAGTGAAAAGCTTCTTAGGGGAAAGAGATTTTTCCACTTGTGTGTGTTCAAGTTGAAGAGATTACCAGCCAGATATGGGAGCACACTGCCTGGAAGCAAGCTGGTTACACTCTTAGACCAAGGCCTTTGTGTCTCACTCTACTGCAATTTAGCTCTGCAAACTCTTCTCCTAATGATGGGCAATGCAGGTCACTGTTAGCTACTGTTTTCTTTTTGAAAGAGACTCAGCTGGAGATAATGAACTTAGTGATGTAAGAGCACAAATATCTGGCAGAATTTACTGCTACATGAATATGTGTTCATAAGTCCCAATAAAGCCTTCCAGCAGTAGACTGCAACAGGACTTGAGAGAGTTATTGTCACTAGAGTCCTGAAACTCTTCTTTAGAACGTTTTTATTCCTATAAAATTTCCCCAATTGGTCAACTAAAAGTCAATTGTGACTTTTCCAGCTTCCTGACTGAGCATCAGATGAAACTAATAGATTGCTAGTAATCTCAAACTTGTTTTTTTTGACTCACCAGAAAAAGCCAAGCTAAAGGTTTCATTTATAATTTATATAGTATATTAAGAAGCATATATTCAAACTTTAAAAAACTAATTCAAGACTTTTCTTAATTATGAAGATGATGAGGCATTGCAAGTATAAATCAGATTGGAAAATTCTATAGCATTGTCAAGAACAGAACTTTAGAGAGCCATTTCACTACTTTCTCTGGGTAAGGATGGACTGATTGCTTTCATGCTGAAGCTGAGACCTCTATGCCAACCAGAGGACAAGCTTTAATGGGAGGTGGATGTGGAGGTAGAGGTGGAAGGAGATGAAGTAATCAAAACTTTCCCTTTGTCTTATTTCTAATGTGGCTTGAGCCTAGAACCTGTGAAGTTGCCTATCTTTGTCCGGATATTATAGCTTTTGTTGCCTAGTTGAAAGCATTCTTAAGTGATATGCCGCTATAAATGAGCAAAAATTTATGCATAAGAATAGTCTTTAGAATGCTGTTATGAGCAACTTATTTTTATTTATTTATTTAATTAAGTTTATTGGGATAATATTGTTTAATACAATTATATCATTTTCAAGTGTACATTATAATTTGACATCTATAGATTCTATTGTGTGTTTACCACCCAAAGTCCATTTCCTTCAGATGTCATATATTTGATCCCCTTTACCCACTTCACCCTCTCCCAACCCCCCTACATTTGACCCCCTTTACCCCATCTATCTCTCCTCTCCTCCTCCACCCCCTACCCTCTGGTAACCATTAGTCCATTGTCCATGTCTCTGAGTCTCTGTTTGTCCTGGTCATTTGTTGCTTTTAGGTTTATATCCCACATATAAGTGATGTCATGTGATTTTCTACTTTTTCAGTCCGACATTTCGCTTAGCATGATTATCTCGAGGTCCATCCATGTTGTCACAAACGGCAGTATTTCGTCTCTTCTTATGGCTGAGTAATATTCCATTGTATATATGTGCCACAGTATAAGCAACTTAAATTTATGTCAAGTGAAAACTAGCTAGTTAAGTCATTTATCATCCATTCATACAATGGACTAAAATGTAGCTCTGGAAAAGAATGGTAGAGATCTATACATAATGGGATGGAACAATCACCAAGACACAGGAAGTAGAAAAAACAAGGAGCAGAATAACATATACATTTTAATCCCTCAAATTGAAGATGGCAAATATTGATGAAAGGATTAAAATTAAATATATACTACTCAAAATTTAAAAGACTAAATAAATATAAATAAACTTTAAGTGATTAACATTTTAAATTTTTTTGTGAAAGTTTGTAACATTTATGCTTCTAAAATTACTAAAGCTTAAAATTATAACAAGATTTAAGGGCCAATGCAAAGAATGCTTTACTATATTAAGAAACAAAAAGATGATGATAGATAATAGATAGATGACAGATATACCTAGATACATATATATATGTACATACATAAATCCTCATAAATGTATTGGTTCACATGTATGAATAAGATACATCACATATAGTGACAATCTAAACTGGTTGTCCCAATGGACATCCTGAAGTGGAAGTAGGGCATATTGGGGCACTGAGGTAAAGGGGATGGGTAAATTTTTAACTATATATTACATTTCAATGTTTGATTTTTTCACTTTGCATTTAAAATACCATAAGACTGCTATAATATTTTTATTTCATATGAAATCATATGAAAAAATTTAAAAAATGCTATATGAAGAAATGGTTTGAGAGGAAATTTCTCATTCAAGACAGAGGTCATTTAATATAGTTTTACCCATCACTAGTGTGTAGAAATGCAAAGTACCCACTTGTGAGATAAAAACTCCAATGATCTATGCCAAATGTCCCCTCAGCTAAAAGGGGCTCCCTTGGAGGAAAGGATTTGTTGTCCCAGCAGAGAGAAAGAGGCAAGCAGAGAGTTCTATTCCTGGAAATAAAAAGAGGGAACAGAAGTCCAGTTATCATCTCAGAGAAGCATAAGAATTCTGAGAAATCTGTAATTTTCTGTGTTTGCTACTTATTCTCTGCTTTCCCTCCTAGTCAAAGGCGACAAATCAGGTTAAAGAGATATCTCATCCTTGGCGACGATATGTAAGGGAATGCTCGGAGGACCTTGCTTGCTCTGTGGCAAGTCTTAAGTAAGGATAGTGATGGTGGAGAAGACACCGTCGAATTGGAGAAAGGAGAGTAAGTTGGGGTCCTATGGTTCGTTAAAGAAAGGAAATTCAGCCCTGAGATAGAGAAGTGGTCCTTGGGTTTAGTCGTCTCCTGTTTGCCCTCTAACCACGAGGCTTGGGTGATAAATCTTCACATTTTTGACTTGTCAGGCTTCTGCTCTTTGGCCTCCTTTTGTGGGTAAAAATTACCACAACTTCAGTTGCTTTCTGCAGTGATCACTCTCTTACTCAATGCCTCAGCTCCAGTCAGGTTTTTCCTCCCTGTGAAGCATTATAGACTAACCAAGGGCCCCCAGGGCTCTCTGGACCACACTTGGGAGAAACTCTGGCTCATATGATGCATGACTAGGAAATAAAATACAGTATATCAAATAGTTGTCCTCATCATATCCAAATGGTGACAGTTACAAGGAAAAAATACAGAAAACCTAGTAACACAATATACTCGCTTTAAATATTACATCATCTTTCAGTAAAGGCAGCCACATTTTTGTGATGTATGGGATGCATCTTAGTTAAGTGAGTTCTTTGCCCTTGGGTTTTGAGCTGTGGTATGCCATGGCTGAAAAATGAAAGTATAATAGGCATTTCGCTGTACCAAAAAAAATGTGTACCACCTTTCCTCATATTTTGTGAGAGCAATTTCTGTACAATTTTCTTTCCTTGTTGCTTAAGAGAAAAGGCACGAAATCATTTAGTACACTTCTCATAGGCCATTTTATAAATAATAGTCTAGTTTTAGAGAGTCCGAATCTTTCAAAATTTTTGTCCTTTGTCATCTGATTTTGACTGGATGAGTGGAATTGTTTGTTAAATTGGTCATGTTTTCATCTGTAGCAATGATTCATATCAGAATTCCACATTGCAACACACAAATGTACAGATTAATTTCTAAGAATGTGGTTTTACCTGATGATATATTTGTGTGTATTTAGAGGAAGAAAGTATATATAGATTTTGTGAATTCATAGTGGAAAACAGAATCTTTCTTTTGCTGGTAGATAAACAACACAAATAATTGAGATCTTGTTAATAGGCTGCTGTAGATGGAATTGTATCCTGCCTCCTCCCCTCATCTCGGTGTTGAAGCCCTAACCCCCAATATGACTATATTTGGATACAGGGCCTATAAGGTGGTAACTAGGGTTAGAGTCATAAGGGTGTGGTCCTGATATGGTTGAATTTGTGTCCTTATATAAAGGGGCACCAGAAACCTCCCTCTCCCTCTCCACCCCCCTCTACCCACCCTTCTACCCCTCTCTCTCCCTAGAGGGAGAAAAGGCCAGGTGAGCACACATCTGTTTATAAGCCAGGGAGAGAGCCTTCACCAGAAACTGACCCTTCTGGACCTTGGTCTGGAACTTCTAGCATCCCAAACTGTGAGAAAATACATTTTCTATGTTTAAGCCACCCGGTCTGTGGTATTTTGTTATGGCACTTTATGCAAATCGATACATAGGCCAAATAACTATTCTGAGAATCACAGTCTTTTAGAGAATCTAACTTTAGGGGCACCCTAAATTTTTGTGCATTTTAAACATTTTGAAAACAGGAAATATTTTCACTACTTAATTTTTATTTTAAAATTTGCCTTCTTAAAAGTTCAAAGTATTTATAGTACTTTCCAGATAATCTTCACTCAGGAAATAGTAAATTCACCACATAATTCATTAGATCTCTTAGCTTTTTATTAGGAAAAACAGATTATTGGAAAACTATAATAGAGAGTTACAAAGGTCAGTTATGAATTTAGCGTAAAATATTTTTAGTAATGCTTTGGCTGTATCTCCATGAGGTAATCAAACTAAAGAGCCTCCACATCATTTTTCCTACCTTCGAGGATTTAATATAAGGAAATGAGCTATCGAGGGCTCCAAGATTAGATGTGACCATTCTCAACTCTTCAGTGCTTGATTTATTTCTCAAAGCTTTAATAATTCTCTTCAATCTTAGTGCAGTCGGTTTAGTTTTATTTGCTTTTTTTTTTTTTTTTTCACTCCAAATTAGTTAAGTGTAGCCAGGATGCATCTATCTCTATCTCCATCTCAACTTCTACCTCTGCCCCCACATCTGCATCTACCTCCACATCTATGTCTGCATCACGCTTTTCTGGGAGATTCTGGTACCTAACTCTTGAGGATTCTATAATTCCTCTCTCTCCCCATGCCTCACTAAATCTGTTTTCTACTTGATCTATAAGAAATTCTCAGAATATTTTATAGCTAGCTGAGCAGCTCACAGTTGAGACAATTGTTTGACTCTAGCTCAAGATAATCATGCTAAGCGAAATACGCCAGACAAAAAAGGTTGAAAATCACATGATATCACTTATATGTGGGATATAAACCTAAAAGCAACAAATGAACAGGACAAACAGATTCTTGGACGTGGATTATAGACTAGTGGTTACTAGAGGGTAGGAAGTGGGGGAGGAGGGGGGAGGTGGACATGGTAAAGGAGGTCAAATATAGGGGGATGGGGGAGGGTGAAGTGGGTAAAGGGGATCAAATATATGACATCTGAAGGAAATGGACTTTGGGTGGTAAACACACAATAGAATATATAGATGTCAAATTATAATGTACACCTGAAAATTATATAATCGTATTAACCAATATTACCCCAGTAAACTTAATAAAAAATAAAAAATAAATAAAACCTCTCATAGGTCTTAAACATGAGCTCCATTTTCCAGTCTAGGTTTATGCCAGTACATTGCTGATTTGAAAATGCATCAATATCTCTAGACTTGTGTTGGACACAGCAAAGATCTGGAATCCTTCTCTCTTTGAGGGAAGGGGAGGACGCCTCATACACTGGCTGTGACCAATCAAGTTTTGCTTGATGCCAAAAAATTAAACACAGTAAGGCCAGACCCTGTCAGCAACGAGTTGATTGCTTTAAATAAGGGAGATTTCCTGAATGTTTAAATTGAAACTTCGACTTTGATTAAAGCAAAGAGAAGTACCAGGATGGCTTCCTAACTATTTAGTTCCTAAAATTCCTGTGAGGTCTGCGGATGACAAATTCAATTCTGATGTGCTGTGTTTTACACTCTGCAGGCTGCAGTAAAAGGGAAAACTAATCAAGCTTGGGTTTCCCATGGGCTGAGCTTTAAGATGTTTTCCTATTTAAAGCCATGAAATATGTTAAAACCCACATAGACAGGATGAAGTTTACACAAGGCAAAATCTATGTGACCATGTTTTTGCACAGTGTGCATATTTTGACTTTTCATTATTTTTGGTTTGCTTAATCTTTCATTCTATTTAAAATTATATTTCTACCA
>NW_011888805.1:12931033-12940375 GCF_000151845.1 Pteropus vampyrus | reverse complement strand
AAAACATAATATTGTCTTTTCAATTCTCACACTATGACACACTAAATATGAAAATTTTATGTTTTGGTAAGGAGTATAGTACTCAACTTTTGGGAACATATTAATTTGTTCAGGCCAAATAATCTCAACAGTTTGCTCCTGTCTCCTGAGAAGGTGTAGCCAAAATATATGTTCACTGATAGCACCCATGGCTTTTCTACTATTCTATGTTAGATGACAGGATAGACATATTAGTGAATGAACATCCATTTATGCATTTGAATAATCTATTTTGCTGTTATTTATTTTTGTATGTTAGCTTTGGAAAAAGTGAGACAGAGTCAAATTAAATTCATTAGAAGCTTAATGGAAGTGTCAGAACCCAGCAATTGTTAACTTTTGTATAGACAAAGCTAATTAAATAAAAACTTGACCTGGGTTACTTTTCCACAATTAGGCTCTTTGAAAAGTCAAAGCTTCTTTGCTCAGTTTAGCAAGTGACTAAACTTTTAAAATTTACCATATTTTCCCTACTTATTTACATAATGTAAGAAGCATTGGGATTGCTTTATTCTTATTTCTAATTTTTATAGATGAGAAAATTGAGACTCAGAGATTTGAAATGTATTTTGGTCCTGCAGCTGGTCAGTGGCAGACCTGGGACAGTTCCTGAGACCAGTTTTTGGCTTTCTGCACTGAGGTCCATCACTGTTCACTGCCTCTGTTTCAATGATTGTTTAACATTTGTCGTTACAAACCAGGTAGCGCAAGAGAAGATATCACCTTAAAACAGGAAATTCATGATGGAAAATTTAAAATTCTTTTGGAGATTTTTTTTTTAATAAAAAATCCTTATCGACAGTTTACATAAAGAGTGGGCGCACAGTTATTACAGGATTGCCTGTATAATCATTTTCCATTTTTCTTAAAAATATAAAAGATTTTAAACAAACAAAAATAAAAGTTCGGTAATAGAAAAATATCATTTTGACAAACCTTTCCACTATAGTTAAGTATAAACTTGGCTCTTGTGGTCTTTGAGGAATTTATACTTGTGTTAGAAGGGAAGTTAAGGACATATTTATGTGAATACCAAATTAGCTGTTTCAGAAACAAATAAGCTCTATCTTTTCAAAATGAGAGTGTATGAACACGATTATAGATCTGGTTGGTTTTGATCTTTGGAAGTCCGTGGTGAATTGCATTGCATGTTCTCCTCATGCCAAACTACACCAGGAACTGTTGTTATTGCTGATGAGAAGTTTGACTTTACCACCATAACATAAATGTTAGTTTAAAGTTCCTTATTTTCTTTAAGAACATGTTCATTTGGATTGATAAAAGTGACTGCATTTCACCAAGAGAACTGGTTGGTGGAACTTTTGGGTTTTGTGGAGTGGCAAATATTATCTGAAGTTGAAAATACTTTTATGACAGAATCATATTATGTTATTAGGTAATTGGTAGGGAAGTACTGTTGAACATTAAAATAATTTAATTATTTGTCAAGCTTAATTGAAGATTTTGCTCAGATCAGTATAGTACAAGACTTAAATTATCTATCATCTGGATTATATTAACTATTATCTAAAGTAGGTTTTTGGCTTTTTTTGTTTTTGTTTTTGTTTTTGACTTTGTTTTGACTTTGTACTATTTGAATCTTATTTAAATGATATAATATTTCTCCCTATAATTGGTTCTTTGATCCAGAGGTCAACACTAATAGTCTTATGTAATCTGGTGGTGGCATTTCTTGCTGTGTTAAGAATTCTGTAGATTTATGCTGCCCAATAAGATAGCCACTACCCGTACATGACTAGTGAACACTTGAAATGTGGCTCGTCCAAATTTAGATAAACTGTAAGTGAAAAATACATACTCGATTTCAAAGACTTAGTTGATAAAAGAACAAAGAATAGCTCATCAATTTTTTAATGTCGATTGCATTTTGAAGTGATAATTTTCTTAAAATATTGTGTTAAACATGGTATTAAAGTAATCTCTTATTTCTTTTTACTTTTTCTTATGTGGCTATTAGAAAATTAAAAATTACATGTGTAGTAACCTTGTATTTCTATTGTACAGTGGCATCTAGAAAATCTAAAATTACACATGTGATTTGCATTATATTTTTATTAGATAATGCTGCTACATATAACCATTCCCATACATAGAATCTTTGTCACATTTCCCTTAGCATATTCTTAGGAAATAAGTTTTTTAATCTAAACTCCATCCTGAATAGAAGTATTGCATAGAAGTCAGTGGGCACTCTACCTATACTTGAGCATTGAGTTTTCTCTTCTTATTAACAGGTTTAGTTAACGAAAGAAGAATCATTGAATTAATACAGAAGATGTTGTGTTAGTCTCACTTTTTAAACATTCTTTCTTTATCAAGCCATGAGAATTTATTTTTGGTCAAATTAGATAAGTTTTTCTCTCCATTTGTTTCCAAGAACAGAACTGGCATAGAAGAACATTGTAGGTCGTAATAAATTCTCCTACTCTTGTCAAAATTAGAATAATCTATGCCTTAATTGAAATGACTGAGTAAAGCAAATGTAAGGGTTATTTAGCTGCAGTCTTACTGCTCCATGGTCTTTTTTTTCACAAGTTGGAGAAGCAGAATCATCATATGTATGCCAGTATCTTATTAGTGGGAAACACAAACAAACCCAGATAAACCTAAAACCAAATAAAAAGAGTATTCTCCCCATCCCTTTGACCATCTCTTTGAACTTGTTGATCTTGAAAGATTAAAGCAACCATATAATCAAATATGAAGGAAATGTAAGATCTTATGGCATCCTGGATAGTGTCTCCTTCATCTTATCTTCTCATTACCCCTAGCTCCACACCAAGTATACGTTAGGAAGTCAGGAAATTTTTGTTGAATGGAACTGAATCATTCAGAAATAGAAATGATCTTAATGGAAAAGATGTTTTGGGGAGATTACTTATAATAAAATAAAAGGAACTATGAGAGGATGAGCACCAAAAATGTGAACTTATTCTTGAAGTATTTCTTTAACTTTCGTGGATATAATGTGTTTAATTTAACCAACTTTAGTTTGGGAGGAAGACAGTGTCTGTGCTCTTTGAAGCATATTGCTATTCACCAGAACACCAGAGCTTCTGTCAGTCAATAGCACATGCAAAATTTATCAAGTATATTACTTGACATAGAGGTTACTCTGTCATTACTAACTAACTTTAGTCTGCCAGAGAAATTTTTAATGGAAGTGTGTGTTGCCAAAAAAGAAGTGTCTCTTGATTGATGGCCACAGCTGACCTGAATGCACAAGGATCACTGTGTAATAACCCCTTTATCATATATTAACCACAAAATCCAAGTCCGAATAGCAGGAAGGGTCTTGTTTAAACTCACAAAAACTTGAAAAGCCAAACTGGGAGGATTTTCATCCTTTTTGCAACTCAATGACATCTCACGGCCTCTGTGTGAGATTGAGTGTCTGATTCGCTAGCCCTGAGAACAGATACCCTGAAAAACATTTTGAACTGAAAGGTTGATCCATAATCCCAATATTTCCTTCTTTGCCTCTGATTTTTCTTGTTTTTTAAATCCATTTTATCTTAAAAATGTTAGGTATAATCATAATAATTTAAGCTATAAAAATGAATATACATATAGATGACTGGAAACGTAAGCCAGACCAACAATATTTCATGAGAGTGGTTTATATCATTTCATTTCCTCTTTTATTTCGGTAAATGCCAATTTGAAAAGGTGCGGGGAGTGAGAGGGAAAATCTCCATGCTTTTAAAGTACATGAGAGTCTACGGGATTGACTGTAATGGTTACTCAAGCCTATATGGTCTGCTATGTATTATTCCAATCTCCTTTGTGGTCTAAACTATAAGCTGCATTGAAAGTATCTAAGGAGTATCAGGAGGGGTTAAATCAGAAGGACCTCAGGTTTGATCCTTATATGTTTGGGAGAGAAAGGTCTGGTCACTGGGTCCTCAGTCAGTATGAGCAGTAATAAATCTGAGATGTTAATATATATTTATATATTATGTAATAAATATATTATAACCTATAATTATATAATAATTAATATAATTATGTAATATATTAATTATACTATATATTAATTATATGTATTTTATATATGTATCTGATGACTAAGCTGACTTCTGAGTCTATGTTCTATTTAGGAATAAAGTATAAAGATGGTACATTCATGCTGGTCTACTAATTATCAGGCACAAATCTAAATATATAGTTGTGTTAGGACAGTTATATATATCAAAGAAATCTTGAAAGACTTTTTTTCTCATCTGTCTGCCATTTAGTGTTTTTTTGTTGTTTGTTTTTTGTCACTTGATAGGAAAATCACCTTTTTGGAGGTGAGGGCAAGGTCAGTAGCTCTCAGTGAGAAAAGTCAATCACAGTATGGGATAACTTCATCAGTACTATAAAAGGCTCTTCAGTTTGGCTAAATTCTTTTTTTATTTGTTGACTAGTGATTAAAATTTTACCACTGCTGCCTCATCTCTATGGCTAAAGACTTTATTTTTTGTGTGGGGGGGTGACAAATACTGTCCTCATCTTTCTCATGGGGAAGGGGGTGCAAATGGACAGAAACCTCCTGAGTTATTTATACCTTAAGGTTGAATTCTGAGAGAAGGTACGCATAGTGTGGAACTAGAAGAGAGAGAAAAGTCACAGCCCAGGAAGGCATGAAAAAGATGAAATAATAAAGGGGAGATTGACTACTGACATCTTGAAGAGAGTAAGCTTCATCCTAAGAAGGGGTACCTATCAAAATCTCTTTATAAGTGGAGTGATGTGGTTAACTACAACCACGAGATCTGATCCCTAGGGAGATAATGTGAGTAAATTATTCTTGGAAGAACACAAAGATCCAAATTTGAGAGAGAGAGAGAGAAGAGAGAAGACAGAGGAGAGAGAAATACCACAGTGTAGATCAAATTTGACAGCAGTAGAATTAGATGGCAAAAATATACAGAGAATTTTGAATGTGTGCACTGGGTTTGTATGTTCGGGTCTCCTTCGGAGTAATGCCTATACCTTGACACTGCCTATTTTTTTTATTTCAAAAGAATAATGAAGTGTTTATAACCAGCTATGTTTGGCACTACAACTTCACTGTCATCGATGGCACTAAGCAGTGTTTACCCACCCAAATACCACCAAAGACTCTGTTATTATCTTCCACCCTCTTTAGCTAAGGAGTCAATGTTTTGACATATTTACATGCTATGCTTTTTTAAGAAAGTAATAATTAGTTCATCCATTTTAGAAGATTAATTAAAGACTTTTATAGTGATTTGTTAGAGCTAGTCTATTAAAAGGAAGGTCTGATAGATATTAAGATGTTTCTTATATTTATAGAACACTAGGTAAGTGCTTGTTCATTTATGCAATTATGTAGCAATTTGTTGGCTATCCTGTAGAGTTTCTTTTTTCGCCTCTTCATTACCTCTATTTCCCTCTCGGTCATCAGTGAACTACAGATGGCCAATTATACAGCCTTGTCTCCACCAACTTGCTCTTTTGTTGTGGTCACTTATTCCCAGAGAGTCTCATGGCTTGACAATGCCTGGCCCCCTTGCTCAGGGATCAGGGAAATAGTTCCATACCTGGTTATTGTGGTTCAATGAAATTCTATTCTTAATTCGCCATTTGATATTCAATTCTCAATCTCAATAATTGCTTAAGTATACTCAATCAGTACTAACAAGAAGCTGACGCTATGATCTCAAAATCTTTCTCCAAGTTCAGCTAAATCATGGGAAAAAGCAAAAGACACTTTACAATCTACTCCATTAGAGGCTGAAAGAAAGAACACTAAGTTTTGTTTGGCAAATAATCTCTTGGTAAGTTTAGTTTCATTGCCAATTTTTCTCTCAACAATCAAGCATTTCATTTCCAATGATTGATTCAGTTGACTTATCTGAAACAAATGTTAATTGGATGAGCTATAATTACCAGTTTCCCACCCATTATATTGTTAAAAATAGACCCTCCACTGTTTTGCCTAGTAATATTATAAACCATAAGACTTCGAAGGTTGACCTCTTATAACTTAGTGTCTATACACAAACTTTGGAATTTGATTGTACTGTTTTATATTACTCTCTTATTAGTTTATTTTCATGAGCCTTGTTTTCCCTGTTATGATTATCAATCATTGCACGCAGAGGCATATATATATATATATATATATAGAGAGAGAGAGAGAGAGAGAGCGAGCGAGTGGGATCGAATAGCTCCTCCAGTTTTCATACCTGAAACTGCTCCCCATACGCAGGTTTTACTGTGGTACATGATGGCTTTCTTGTCATTTTTAAATGTTGGTCCTCCTACTCATGCATCAAGATCAACTTATGAATCATCTCCTCTGGGAAGCTTTCTCTGACCACTCTTCAGAAAATTAGCCACTGTCTCCTCTGTGCCCTGTGTGTGCTTTGATTATTGTGTATTCTACTTCCTCTGTAACTCCCAGTTGTTTGTTTAAATGTTTGTTTTCCCTTTTGGATTGCGAACCTTTTGTGAAAAGTGTCTCTATTATTAGTCTTTCATTTGACTTGGCATATTATAGGCTGAATATGTTGAATAAATGTGATTCATTAAGGCTGCTCCAACCTTAATAAACTGCTGTTTACGCTTGTTGTTCTGCTTTTCGTGAAAATTCCAGTAGACTTTAAAGGAAATTCCATATATTGTTTGGTAGTTGAAGGTCTGTGTTAAACTTTTGAGTATTTATTTTATGTCGTGCCTTGGCACTCGTATCTGTCTACATATACTTATTTTTTCTAATATCCCCATGAAACTCGAGTTCCTCAAATTTCTCCTGCTTTTGCCTTCCAGCTCCTGCTTTCTTCACTTGCCCTTTGAGTTAATACATTCTCTTTGTACATTTCTATACTTGATATGGTTGAGAGAATACTTATTTCAAATTCTGCTTTACTTTTTGTGCCACCTAGAAGTAATAGGAGAGACCTCTCAAGAAGAGAAGATGATTTGGAGTTCTAGAAGTAGTATGAGCATCTTAGTTTTCTACTCTATTTGGAAAAGAAGGTCTCTCCCATGAACAAAGAAAAGTATGAGTAAAAACAGAACTTAGAAACATGTATCAAAAAGTACTCCTCCTCCGAAATTATTCTCAGCAAGACTCCTTTTATAGCTAGGTCATGGAGGTCAATTGATATATAATCAAATTTTCCCAAAATACCTTCATATGAGACCTTACAGTAAAATGACATAATAAGGTTTAGTCCCACAGTGGTATCTGAAATCCTAAGAAGCTCTGCAATGTTTTGGATTTTCCACAAGTTGATTTTCTTAAAGCGAGTGAATACCTATGTATCAAGGGCCAAAGTCTTGCTTGTGAAAAGACATCGTTCATATCTCCACATGCTAAAAGCTGCTATGCATCCTTGAAAACAGGTAGAAACTTATGTTATTCTTAATGGGATTAAAACAAGGATGACGGGAAGGATGGAAAGCATCTCCATGTTGGGGAGAAGGAATACATGATAAAGCATCATCTAGGCTTGTGACTCACTGGACATGATGCCATTGTTGTGTTTAAGTCTTCTTATTATTTGCTTTCTTTAATTTTTTTTTTACAGCTTTCTAGGTGCATTGTCTCTTGAGATCTGTTTTTAGATATTTCTTTTTACTTCCTCATGCACACTACCTCTTGAGGCAAGATGCATTCTTCTTTAGCCTATAAAGTCTTCCTGCACACTCCTGGGGACACCAAGATACTGTGTATGATTTTATATATTTGTCCAGTGTAGAGGGGACTTAAATTTCCCTCCTGGGTCAAGTATATGTACTTTGGGCCCCTCCTGTCAGCTTTGGCAGGACTAGACAGAGTGCAGAATCAGCTTCCATCATATTTGTGGATGGAGTTTGCCAGCCAGCGGTGGTTTTCTCTGTGCATAATGTGGGGCAGGATGCCTGAATTATGCTGTCACAGAGAGGCACACCTGGAAAAGTGGTGTTGAAGCAGCAGCAGCAGACCCAAGTGCTCAGTCTGTTCCAAAGGTTACTGTGTGCATCAAAAAATTTATACACATGCAATCACATAGTTTCCTACTAACTCAGAGACCAAGAAAAATAAGATAGTGGAGAAAACACAGTGTCTTCTAGAAGTAAAAGAGACTGATCTAGATTAAACATACATTATGATTTCCATTTCCTTAGTGATCTGTAAGATAACTGTAAGTTTGGTGAGAGAGTCTTTCAGGAAGAGGGAAAATGTTATCAATGGCTGGCCCCAAACTGGAAGATGTGGGAAACTGCAGAGTCCCCTGTGGCTTCATGTAGGATGTTTGTCTCTAGAAGATGCAGAGAGAAAGGAGGCAGGAGATACAAATGCTGGCCAGGTCATTAGAGAGTCATGTGTCCCCCTTAGCAGTTTGCACCTTGTACTGCAGGCAATGAGGAACCTTTGAATAATTGCAAATGGAAGGGGGCATGTTGTGGTGGGAGGATGGGGAGCTTTGGCAGGAGCAGGTGAACTGACATCTAGATATTCTACTTATTCGAGGTGTGAACTTGAACAAAATAATTTTCTCATCTTCAGTCTCCTTATCTGAAAAATGGATATAAGAATAGTGGTGAAATTAAATAAATGAACACATGTAAAGCACCTTGCCCAGAACATGGCACCCCCAAAATAGGCTAGAAAAATTAACATCTAAAAAATTTCAAACAAATGGTGCTTATTGTTCTTTAATTGGAAATTTGAATGGTTTAGTCAGAGGAAGAGCATGGTTGGCTAATTTGTCAAAAATGAGTCAGGAAAATGAAAGTCAAAAGATAATACAGTTACCCTCCAACAAATCTGAAAGGCACAGAGAATGTTCAACATGTACCCCAAAGAAAATACTCTAAACTTACATTGGAAAACGGATAACAAATTTTTAGTTCTCTTTTGTTTCACTTCAATTTTCTGGAGATTTCGAACAAAATGTTTTAAGTAGACCGGTCAGTCAGCTCATTTGTTTCAGGGACTTCAGCGTTTAATACTTTAATATTTCTCTCCATCGGACCTTGTAGGTGGTACTTGAAAATGGCATGAAAGCAGAGGTATGATGACCAGTAGTACATACCTATAGCAGATATAGAAATTCCTGTGCTCTAAAGACTTGCTTGTGGACAATATTCTGTTTTTAGTCAAAACCTTTGAAAAGAAATTAATAGACTTCATACTGAAAATAGAGATGTTCACAAGTACTCACGAAATAAATGAAATAAGTGAAAAAACACTGTCTGGGACTTAGAGGAGCTGACTTCCAGCTTGAGTTATGCCAATGTTATATTATGTGACCCTGCATAGATTGGGTCACCTCTGACCCT
>NW_011888805.1:12916992-12930983 GCF_000151845.1 Pteropus vampyrus | reverse complement strand
TTACATATTTGTCCAGTGTAGAGGGGACTTAAATTTCCCTCCTGGGTCAAGTATATGTACTTTGGGCCCCTCCTGTCAGCTTTGGCAGGACTAGACAGAGTGCAGAATCAGCTTCCATCATATTTGTGGATGGAGTTTGCCAGCCAGCGGTGGTTTTCTCTGTGCATAATGTGGGGCAGGATGCCTGAATTATGCTGTCACAGAGAGGCACACCTGGAAAAGTGGTGTTGAAGCAGCAGCAGCAGACCCAAGTGCTCAGTCTGTTCCAAAGGTTACTGTGTGCATCAAAAAATTTATACACATGCAATCACATAGTTTCCTACTAACTCAGAGACCAAGAAAAATAAGATAGTGGAGAAAACACAGTGTCTTCTAGAAGTAAAAGAGACTGATCTAGATTAAACATACATTATGATTTCCATTTCCTTAGTGATCTGTAAGATAACTGTAAGTTTGGTGAGAGAGTCTTTCAGGAAGAGGGAAAATGTTATCAATGGCTGGCCCCAAACTGGAAGATGTGGGAAACTGCAGAGTCCCCTGTGGCTTCATGTAGGATGTTTGTCTCTAGAAGATGCAGAGAGAAAGGAGGCAGGAGATACAAATGCTGGCCAGGTCATTAGAGAGTCATGTGTCCCCCTTAGCAGTTTGCACCTTGTACTGCAGGCAATGAGGAACCTTTGAATAATTGCAAATGGAAGGGGGCATGTTGTGGTGGGAGGATGGGGAGCTTTGGCAGGAGCAGGTGAACTGACATCTAGATATTCTACTTATTCGAGGTGTGAACTTGAACAAAATAATTTTCTCATCTTCAGTCTCCTTATCTGAAAAATGGATATAAGAATAGTGGTGAAATTAAATAAATGAACACATGTAAAGCACCTTGCCCAGAACATGGCACCCCCAAAATAGGCTAGAAAAATTAACATCTAAAAAATTTCAAACAAATGGTGCTTATTGTTCTTTAATTGGAAATTTGAATGGTTTAGTCAGAGGAAGAGCATGGTTGGCTAATTTGTCAAAAATGAGTCAGGAAAATGAAAGTCAAAAGATAATACAGTTACCCTCCAACAAATCTGAAAGGCACAGAGAATGTTCAACATGTACCCCAAAGAAAATACTCTAAACTTACATTGGAAAACGGATAACAAATTTTTAGTTCTCTTTTGTTTCACTTCAATTTTCTGGAGATTTCGAACAAAATGTTTTAAGTAGACCGGTCAGTCAGCTCATTTGTTTCAGGGACTTCAGCGTTTAATACTTTAATATTTCTCTCCATCGGACCTTGTAGGTGGTACTTGAAAATGGCATGAAAGCAGAGGTATGATGACCAGTAGTACATACCTATAGCAGATATAGAAATTCCTGTGCTCTAAAGACTTGCTTGTGGACAATATTCTGTTTTTAGTCAAAACCTTTGAAAAGAAATTAATAGACTTCATACTGAAAATAGAGATGTTCACAAGTACTCACGAAATAAATGAAATAAGTGAAAAAACACTGTCTGGGACTTAGAGGAGCTGACTTCCAGCTTGAGTTATGCCAATGTTATATTATGTGACCCTGCATAGATTGGGTCACCTCTGACCCTCAATTTTCTCATCTGTAAACCAGTAGAGTTGATCCCAATTGCTAAAGTCCCTTTCAGGTTTAACTGTGTATTATTGTGAATTTTAATTCACATTTCTAGGCTCAATTTAGCATCATCACCGTGATCCCAAGGTCTGTCTCTCTTCCCAGCATCTGTTCAATCAGCAAATCCTGTTCAGCATTTATGTTAAAAAATCTGAGCTTTGAAAACGGACTAATTTTAATGCAAAATCTTGGCTCAGCCATGCATTAGCATACGGAAGTTCTTTATCTTTCTTTACATTTCAGTTTCCTCTTCTTCACAGTGGGGCAACAATAGTATTTCTATTATAGAATTGTGGTGCGGATTGAATGAGATAATGCATGTATAAAGCGCTTAACTTAATGCCTACTAGTTAATAAATTGTAGCTCTAGTAAAAATCTCCCTAGCAAATAGCTTTTGAATTTAACTTTTTCTCTTCTCCTGGAATACTGAAGCCAGACTGGTTTCTTTAACTTTTGTCTCTTTGCCCTGGCAAAGAGGTAATCTTTCAAAAATACATGGCATTACAATAATAAAATTTATATGGGGGTCCACGGAAATGGAAGGTAGAGATTCCTAGAAAAGCAGGACCTGACCTGACAATTTAAGACCATATTTCTTGAGGTCTTACTTAAAAGTGACAAAAGTAATGGTCTTCTTGAACAATTCAGGACAATTTCACTCAGATCGAAGGTGAGTTCTGGAGTGTGTGTCTGTGTAGGGGGCGGGGTACTCTTAACAAGAGTCTTTTGTGCCCAGCATCTGTGACTTCCTAAATTTTTTTCTGAAATCTTCCCAAGACTAGTTTTGATTTTGGGGGCTGACTCCTGTTTGTCTACTGAGCAGAAGAGTGGTGGATTAATCTCTGTGTGGGCACAGCTTTTGGTCAGATGGGGAAATGAACTTAGGTAAAGAATAAACCGAAATCAAACCAGGCCATGTCCTGACATTTTCAGATGTAATTTGGGGCACGACACAAGCTGCTCTGGCACATTGCTAGGGCTTCACTTCCCTGTGTCTTTACTGAGATGAGGAGGTGCAGGGAGAAGGCAGCCAGAAAAACATGGGCTTAAAGTGCAGCATCAATGATTTTGATTAGGCATAGGAATTTCCTGCTATGGGTCCTATGTAGTGGAATAAAATTCACTGGACTTTGCATTTGAGAGAGAAGTCTCTCCTGCCTGAAAAATATGTGACTCTCCTGCTGATAAAAATAAATAAATAATAGTTTAGATTCCATATCTGACTTGCTAACACTCTGGTTTACCGTGAAAAAGAGTCAGCAGGGCACAGCTATTTCAGAAGTCAGAGAGCAGAGAGGGTTAGCATGACACCTATGAGGATAGTGGGATTTTAAACCTCTTTTCAATTTCAGGCCAATGGTAGCAACAGAGCCCAGGAGTGGGGAAGGGTGAGGGGGCCCGTTGGAGGCTGATGAGGGCAGCGTCACATTACAGGGCCGGAGGGACTGTGGAACGGGAACATTTGGCTCTCATTACAGAACAAAGGGACAGGGTGCTAGAAAACAGAGCGAATCTGGGTCAGAGGTACCCGACTCTCCCACAGGTGCTGTAGTCAATTTGCACATCTCCACTGAGGAGGGAACCTCCCAAAGCTGTCTCCCTACCATCCACATTTGCCAACAATAACATTTTACCAGGAACACAGCTTGTCAAAACCAGCATTTTAGCTAGAGCAGTGGCTGATGAAAATAAGGTTTTCTCAGGGACAAAGCTCATTGATCTTGGGAAGTTAGAGCTGTTAACACGTGATTTGGATGGTATCTCCTCCAAATAGTCACAATCTTTATATAACATTATTATTATTTTTTATAAAGTTCTTTCTCTAATAAATCGTTTACTTTCTTTTGGAGGGGGTTGTCAGGGAGGAACAATGACAGAAAATCTATGACTTATGAAGAATAGATATTATTGATCATAAGTCGAGATCTAAACTTTATATTATCTTTAATTATGACAGGGTAGCACAGAATTTGATTGAGAGAACACTAATTTCCCCCTCCCTCTTATTTTTTTTTGAATCAATTACTCCTTGTTTTCCTTTTTCTATTCCACCTTCTGAAGAAGAGTTATTTTGAAAATCTGAAATTTTTGGTAAAGTAGTAATTGGTTAAAGTTTTTGGTGGCTCTTCTGATTTCTGTTTATTTATCTGTCTCTTTCTTTTTTCTCTTTCTTTCTCTTTTGAAATCATCTCCAGTCCTTAAAAAGGAGAGAAACTGGCTGAGATGCCACCATGCCTACAGGTCTGCCAACTTACCACCCATACCTTGTAACTGTATTTTAAGTCATTAACGAAGCCCCAAAAATGTTGGCGGAGGGTATGTTTCATCTGAAACAATATAAAGTATACAGTGAGAGAAAAGCAGGCCTCAGGTATTTGCAGGGGTCCTGTTATGTGGTGGTTGTGATGAAAATAAGCTTAGTGACTTTAACAGCTGGCAATTTATTAGCAAACCTGGTTCTACTAAAAAAAAATATGGAAAATCAAAAGTGATGTAGAGTGTTAATCCCAAATCCTTTATATTAGCAAGACTTCTGTATTGTGTTAACTTTTACTATTGTGGGGAGCAGACATCCTTTGGAGCAAAAGGCTTAGCAAATGAACTTCCTTTGTCAAACACCACTCTGGAGGGATCCAGGCCACGTCTGCCTGTGTCATTTAACCTAGAAGACAAATAATTTTCCTTTATGGGATTTGGCAAAACTGTGGGAAGAGTCGTCATTCTTAGCTAGTGTCACTTTTGAGAATCACTGATTAAGGCTTAATTTTGGAGCTGTCATTTTCAGTCTACATTTGTGGTAGCTCTTTCTCTAGGCATATCATCCTGAAAAGTTTCTTTCCCTTTGGCTGAGCTTTTATACACAGTAATTGAAAACAACACATTTTCTGCTGCCAACTGGAGACACCAGAGAGATCACTCTCTCTTTCTACTTTAGATTTAACAATGTGGCAGTGGATGAGATGGGAGACATGCTCTAAGTATTCAAAATGAAAAACACCAGAACACAACCGTTATTTTATGAAAGAGGCTGGAAAATGGTTAGTAAAGAAATCACAGATGTGTTTCACAGACGAGGGGGAGGTAAGGGGGTATTACATTCTGAAAATAGCATGGCAAGCACAATCTATTCTTAATTTTGCTCAACATATTACTTTTTGAGTTTCTTAAGCTTGATTTGGGGGGATTAATTTTCACTTTCAAGAGTATCTCATGTGTGCATGTGTGTATGTATGTGTGTATTTTCACCTTCTAGGGAAATGAAACATAATAGTATTTTATAGAATATTGACCAGTTATTTATTTATGGTCATACATGTTTACCTGTAGCCACACTAAATAAAGAAATCTTAATGAAACACGGAGATAACTACCCTTTCAATTTAGAAATTACAGTTTTAACTATTGCCCAAGAAAAGAAACTCAAAAACATGAGTATATTTTAAATGATAGATCACTCAAAATGGACCTTTGGTTCTGTAAGGAAAAAAATCTACAATTATGAATTGTTCATTTTTGCCTTAATTTTGACTCTACAGAATATATAAGTTTTCTGCACATAGAGATTATGCCTTGTTTTGCAGGGCTATGCACACAGGAGGCATTCAATAAATGTCTGACTAATGAATTAAGGATATTAAAAGCATATGCAATTTTATAGATGAGAAGATTTCTTTCCTCTGTCTAGGTAAAATTTTTAAAGAATTTTTTATCTATACTTTATTTCTTTACCTAAGCTTTTACATATATTTTAGTGGCTATTTTTTCAGATAGTTCAATTATGTGCCTGAGTGATATAACTGGTTACTGATTACAGTAAAATAGTGCACTATTAATATTAAATCTCTTAAATGATTGTGGCTAATTATCATCCACAACAAGTGATATCCAAAGAAAACTGTTCCACGTTCTGACAGTTAAAACAGTCCTGGAAGCGAGAAGAACATACCACAGAAACAAGAACAGTATCTCTAGGTCTTTGTTGGCCTTTGGCAAAGAGTTTAAACATATATTTCAAGGTGGTATTAAGCTTTTGTAAGAATGTATATTTTGGTTCATCTCTGTTGTGAACATCTTTTGTGTGGGACTTAATAAAAAAAGTCTAGATATTCTAATTCATCATCTATTATAGATATTCAATTTACAGCCTCAGATAAATTATAGTCAATTTACTCTCATTGAGCATTCATTAGAAGAATGTTGATCTACTTCTTCTAGAGAGGAATAATTTGCTTTGATTTTTAATTTACAATGCGTATGTAATGCTGATTCTATGCCAGACACTATTTTAAGTACTTTATAAATCTTAATGCATTTAATTCTCATAATACTATGAAGTAGGTACTTGTATTATCATGCCAATTTTATAGATGAGAAGACCAAAGTATGGACAAGCTGAGTAAATTGCCCATGGCCAAACAGGTAGTAGATAGAGGAACAGGCTTTGATCCCATGCATTCTGACACGAGAATCCTTGCCCTACTCCTCTAGAATAGTACCGTCCAATAGAAATATAATGTTGGCCATATATGTAATTTCAAATTTCCTAGTAGCTACACTTAAAAAGTAAAGAATGAAATTTAACTTAAATCATAATATCTTACATAACGCCAAAGCTAAAGTGACATATAGGACTTACCAAAACAATATATTTGTGTTTAAAAGAAATATATTTTATGTCATTTCTATTTAAAATTTTAAATTAATTTAAATTAAGTAAAATTAAAATTTTAGTTCCTCAATAATACTGGCCAAATTGCTTGTGGCTACCAGATTTGGACAGCCTGGTTATGAAGTGTAAACTTGCCATTAAAATGGAGACCTTGGAGGTAACTCCAGAGAATAAATTTAAGGAGAATTAAGTGCATGAAATTTTGTTCTCCCTATCTCTCCAAGCATATTACCTTGGTAGAAGGAAAAATAAACATTGGCTCTAAACTTCTGATTTACTAGAGGGCTGAATATCATTTTTCATCATGAGAATATCCTCTGACTTGGCTTTCTGATGGGTTTGTGTTCTTAATGGGGCCATTTCCAACAGTGCCCAGACCATGGCTTATCAACGGGGGATGGGATGTATGTACCTTATTCAGAGGTATTTTTAACTTGGGAAGAAACAGCAACACCACCAACCATAGGTGAAGAGGGAGGAGAGATGAGGTGCTCCACCCTCACTTATACCAATGTTTCCACCATTCATACATTAACAAATTTAAAAAAAAATCTTAACGTGGTTTTATATTTCCTTTTTAAATATAGACAATAGCACAAAATGTATTTGGAAGTTGAGGATGTTAAATATTGGTGACTAGGTTGAGAAGATAGAGGAAAGAACTTTTGTTTTCTCTTGATCACTAAGAATTAAAAAAATAAATAAATAAAGAGAAGGCATATTCTACATTAAATATGGCAAACCTACATACCTTTATGATATGAGCCTAACATACATTTAATTTTTAATGAAGACAAACTTCCCACACATTTATGATATGAGCCTAATATACATTTAATTTTTAATGAAGACAAACTTCCCACACTATTAAATGAGAAAAGTTTTTATTACTGCATGAAAGAGTCCTTTTTTATAAACATGTCAATATTAACTAAATATGTTAATTTTTTAGTTTTTTTGTTGTGTTTGTGTATTGAGGGAAAGTATATTTAAATTATAATTTTTATCCTTTCAATTTTTCATTAAATGAAAGATCCTGGAGGATGTAATAGAAAGAGAAAGAGCTCTGGGGTCACCAGATCTAGATTTTAATCCAGGAGATCTGAATTTTAATCCAGGTTATGTCATTTAAAAGCAGTTTATTTCTAAGCTTGAGTACTTTAATACTTTACTCTTTGTGAGTTTCCAGTTTCCTGCACTTTAGATTGGGGACAATAATGCATATTTCTTCAGGCTATTAAAAAGAATAAATGAGAAAACATATGTAAAATGCTTAGCTTAGTGCTTGACACATATTAGGAAACTAGTAAAATATTAATTCCTTTTCCATAGTTACATGTTCATTCTTTCATATGAATAGAATTTAATTCTTCCAATGTCTCAAATTTTTTTAGTAAAAAATTATTAAATTCGGTTTATGATATCTTCAACCCTTAAAATTTCTAAAAATACTTGTCTTTTTTCCCCTTAAAAGTTTTGAAATTATGCTTAAAGTAATGAATCTAGTGATCAAACTGATTCAAATGGAAAATCATTCGGAGCCTAAATTTTGGACAATTTCCTAGAGAAAGGGAAGACAGAAAGTGAATAAAAAAAGGAGAGAAAGAATAAATGTAGAATAATAGTATAGTAATTATACTAATGGTAATGTAGTGGTAATTTAAAAAAGATATTTGCTTTTAGATTAAATTAAGTTAAAAGGTTTTTTTCCTTACAGCCTGTCAGTAATGACTGGAGGACTGCTAAAGTCATATCATGATGTCCATAGGCTATTTAAAGGCTGCCATTTCATTTCCAAATTTTGCTCCTTCCGACGTCTCTTGAACTGTTCACTAGGCACCGTTGGCTACACTTCAGCAGATAATCCATACAATACAGCAGTAGTTTGAAAAATTCAGAGTTTAACCAGGGGTGAGAGTCATCAGTAAATTTTATAGTTTCTGAGCTCTTCACTATGTGCCATAACGTGGGTCAGAGGGCGCGTCTTTCAAGAAAACAAAGAACATTCTTTATTGCGATTTCTACTTTCACATTGGTATGACCATGATTGCTACAGCTGAATTCAGGCTTGACCTCATTTGTCAAACGATTTTATCAGTAGATTTTTTTTCCTAAATGTTAACCACTATTCTTTTTTAAAATTAGAAATTCAACATTTAAATTATGTTTGATCAAAAGTAAATTTTTTAAAATGCAAGAATAACCTTTTCTTGACAAAGATTCAATGTGAGGAAAATTCAGATAAATGTATTAAATGTACGGAGTTTAAAGATTCTCTTTGGTTTAACATATTAAAGAACGTTGTAGGTTTTTTGTTGTTGTTGTTGTTTTGTCCTTTTGGGACATGTGTTCTGCTCATGGAAGCCAGCTGTCATGCCACTTTCTAGCACTCAGAGGAAACAAACTTGCTTCTTCTCTACTGCTAATGCATAAGGCTGTGCCTGAGGCAAAGGTTAGGATGACCATGAAAATGCAGGTGGTTTTATGTATTTTGGGAGCATCAAGGAAACATCTTTCATTCTACTTCTTTTCTCCAAATTGGACATTGCCTGAAATTGGTGTCTTCAGAATAACTGTGGAATGAGGTATGTAGAGCGCACCATTCCCCTCTAAGGCAAATACGTTCACTGCTGGCAAACCCTCAGAATTTGCAAGCTCAGCCAGCACCTTTGACCCGGCCATGCAGCTGTCTGCGCCGTTGGCAGTTGGTAGCTTCCATTTATCCTAGGTTAGCTCCTGAAGCATCAACATAAAATGAAATAAAGATTTGGGCAGTAACTTCAGAAATGAAAATGGGATACCCAATAATTTGCTTCAGTCCGCTCAGGCTGAGAACCGTTTATTAAACTAGTAGAAGTGAGAAAGAGAGAGGGGAGCAGCTGCTCAGGAGAAAGAAATAGGTGATCACACACATTATCTGAAGATACAGGTAGGGAAGCCACTGCCTGAAAATAGTCACCCAACTGATTACTTGCTATAATTGGGAATCTCACACATCTCAGTGGGTAGAGGTTGTCACTTCCACATCCTCAGTGCCCAGCACTGTGCCTGGTAGTTAGTGCTCAGTCAGTGAATATTTGGGCCATTAACAAATAAAGGCTGTGACTGAAGGCTATGGTTAGTGGCAGAGTGCTCATTAATCTTGCCCATGTGAGAGGCTGATCTATTCTATAGATCGATCCTGTGACTTAATTCATTAACTTTAAAATTATAGTCACTAGTATTTCATCAATAAATACTCTAAAACACATATTCACATACATGCAGCAGTGTGCATTTTGCCACTAACTAATTGGACCAGGAGAAAAGTTATCTGAATAAATAACACAAATGCATGTATGGGCTATATGTGTATATGTTTATATAAAATTATTTTTTTAGTTCATATATCTAAAGTTAAATTCCCAAGTTGTATTCTCTAAAAGGAACAGGATGAAGAGGAAGGAGCTAATATATTTTTTTCCATTACTACTATATGGCCTCAGTCGAGCTCTGTACTTTACAAAACTTCTTTCACCTTGTCTCATATTGACCATGTCAAGGGAAAAATCAATCCCCTTCAGTAGAAGAGGATGCTGAGGTTCAGAAAATACATAATGTCCAATTTTATGAAGTAAGAAATAGTCAAACCAAGATGCAACTGCAGGTATCTTTGATGCTAAAGTCTGTGGGTCTTTCTTTTTACCAAAAACTTAAAATGTCATCAACTCTAAAGCATTTGGAGTAGACACTGTGTCTAAAAAGATATTCTTCAAGAATTTTATATTACTATACAGAAATTATTTGTTTTTTATATAACAGAAAAAATCATTTAACAAAACATAAAAATTAAAAAGATCCCTCTTAAGAGATATAAAATATACAAAAATATATAATAATTTGGAATAAACTTAGCAAGAAAAATACAAAAACTAATGAAAAGAAAACTAATGGAAAGCTTTACTGAAAAGGAAAATATAAAACAACAAATGGAGAAATATATCTTGTTCTAAGATGAGAATTTTCAACACTGTAAAGTTGTCATTTCTCCCACATATTAATGTATATATTTAATGAAATTCTATTCCAATGTCCATAAGTTTTTACTGAGGAATTTGACCATTTATTCTAAAATTCACATAGAAAAATAAATGAAAGAACAGAAGCAAGATATATTTGTTAAAATAATAAATGTTTTAATTAAGTTTTCAACCACATAATCCTCTGTGACATTTGTTTTTAAAAGAAGAATAATGAGGCCCACTTACATTATCAGATATTAAAATAAATTATAAATCATATTACTTTGAACAGTGTGGTACTGCCATGAGAATTTATAGTACATCATTGGAAACAGATTAGATAGATGATAAATACATAAATTAATAGATATGTATAAAATAAATCCAATAAAGATGGAATTTCAAATCAGGAAGCAATGGCTTATGCAAGTTATGTTAATAAGCTAATTGGTTAAAATATGCAAAAATGAATTAGATAGCTATTAGCAAATTTTATTCATGTGTTTTATAGAGTTAAATGCAATAACTTATTGATGAATGTCTAGTTGATCTTGGAGTGAAGTGCAAAGGCTGAAAACATAAAGGTATAAAATATAGATCGATTTGGGTTGAAAACATAAATAAAATCAAAGAATAAATTACAAACTATAAAAAAACAAGTATAACATATTACTAAAGATTGTTAATATCTTCAGATTTATAAAGACTTCATTTTTAGTAAAAACAATGAACATTGCACTAGAAAAAGAGAAATGAACAGGCAGGTAACAAGGATACAGGACCAACAAAATTAGAAATCGATTTTTAAATTCTTTAGTAATCAAAGACATGCTAACTATTACAAGACATCATTTCTTGTCAGTCATGTTCACATGCCAGGGGATATCTTTCTTGCATTTGCAAGTTTGTTCTAGGACTCAGTTCCCCTTCTCCTGTTGCCCTAGGTCAGGCTGGGCATAGCTGCCTCTCAGCTTTTGCTGGGCACCATTTTCTCCCACCCCAGTGGATACATGGAGAACTTCTAGACACCAGATACTTCCTTGGATCTTCTTGGATGAAAGGGAGATATGGCTTGTTTCCCTTTTGTGATACCTTTCATTGGAAGAATACCTGCACCGTCTTTTTTACTCCCCAGGAGCTTACTAAGTTTTATTGAAACAGTTTTTCATAAATCCCCAGCTCTCTTTTGGGCTAAGGTATGATTTTAATAAAGAACTGGCCTGAGAGAGAAATCCTGGCATCAGACCCCATGTGACACTCAGAATCTGGAAAAGCAACAACTAAGTCTTTCTTAGAGGTCAGTCTCACTTTGCTGGTATTTTCTCTCAGGCTTCTTGCAAATAACCTGAGATGAATCCCAAAGACTCCAGCCTATGATTAGACAACTCCCTATTTTTTGTATCATAAACTCATGGAGTAGAGTGGACATTTTTTCTTCTCTATGTTTGTAAAATTTCTCTAAATTCTCTTATGAACTGGCATTGCTTCTATAATTTTATAATGCATATTTAAGAGTAAATATCATATGTATGAAAAATACAAATTTTATCTTATATATTTATAGCCCTGGATGTTGAATCTTTAGCCAAGATCAAGGTCTACAATTTACTTTATTCCAGGAAGAATATACATTTACAGGTATTTAAAATTTAATAAATGAAAATTAAAATTAAAGACAGTTTGTTTTTAAATTCCTCTAGTTTTGTTAAGTCATCCTAACTTTTGCATTTAAATTGTAGTTAAGACTGTTGAGTACAAACTCACAGCTTGATCTTGGCATCAAATAAATTCCACTGAGGATTTTTTCAAAATAAAATAGCATATTTTCCATATTCACTACCATTATGTTTCCCACAAAACATTAAAGGATATTTGAGGAAATGTTTCTAATTTTCAGAGTGTCTCCTAAAAGTTGGTTTGGACAGGGAAAAGAGCTAGAGCTATAAATTTTTTAAAGGTGTTTATGGGCAACTAGTAATTTGTTCTAAGTTTACATTTCATATATTGAAACCCTATTATGATGACAAAGTTCTTGACATACACAGTAATACTTACACTTTAAAATACTTCTTATGTGGGCTGGTATTTATTTACTTCATATAATTTGATTTAAAAATTTTCTAAGAGCAAGAATTATGGATTGCTTTTCTGTTTTTATTATTATTATTTTAACATCCTTCCTGGTGATTAGCTGTACACTTGGTATTAGATGTTATTAAATAAATAAAATATTAGTTGCCACTTAGTATGTGCAATTTATTCAATAAGAAGTAAAAGTCATTTAAGAGAAAAAAAGTTTTGTGCCTTATACCTGCGCCATAATCTTCTTGGGGAAACGAAACATGCACACTCTTAAAAGATTAACTATAAAAGCCACATCTGATGTCAAGTGTCATAACTGGTACTGATTTAAATTAATATGTTTCCATATTGAGGAACAAAATGATGATCATGCCTGCTACATATTAGGTGATTAAAATTGTTTGAATGAATATATTTGTTTTTTATCCAGTAAATGCCTACTCCGTGTCCCTTACCTCATAACAGCCATAAGCAAGGCATCATTAGCATCACTATAGATGAGGAAAAAATTGATGATCAGGGAGGGTCAGTTGATATGCTCTCTAAGTGGTAGAACAAGGGTTTTATACCCATATCTGTTTGACTCTAAGGTCCGTGTTTCCTCTCTCTGCTTCTTGCAGAGAGAACATTTTCATTATGACCACTTGGGAAAGATGGATATTTCATTGTAGACAAGTTCATTCGTCAAGTTATTCTTGCACATACTATCAACCATTCACTATGTGCCATACACTGAGTAAAATTAGACAATGTCCTCATTAAGTTTAAAGTGTATTCAAAAGATAGTTATAAAAATGCCACAAAATAAGGGTAAAATTAAAATGCTAATAGTACCAGGAAAAAGATATACATGGTGCTATAGAGCTTATAATAGATTCAATCTAGTCAGGGTGTCAGGACCCCTAAAATCTGAAAGGTAAGTGGATTTAGACTTTGGAACTGGAAAAATAAAAAATATTTAAGGTCCAAAAGACTAAGAGGGGAAATATAAGGTGATTGAGAAGAACTAATGATGGCCAGCAAAGATTAAACTAAGAGCAAAAAAGGATCATAGTACAAGATGGAGCTGAGAAAACAGGTAGTCATATGACCAATTAGGGTGTCATAAATCATATTGAATATTTTGTCTTTATTCTGAGAGTAATAGCAAACCAATGAGAAATTTTAACTGGGGAGTAGTTATGGTGAGGGAGCAATGGGAGGGAGCATCTGGACAGAATGTGGAATTGGATTGGAGGGGCCCAAGTGAGTTGGGGTGGACTAAGTAAAAGACTTTCTTGTAGGCCAACCAAGATACGGTGGTAGCTTAGACTACAGAGTTGGTAAAAAATATTCAGAAAGAAGAACAAATTTCAGAACTTATTCAGGAGAAAAATTAGTATAATTTGGTGATGGATCAGATGTGGCAATGAGACTGATGAAAGAAAGGTAGGTCTCAAGGATGAATTCCTGGTTTACACAACTTAAAAGTTCCATTCACAATGACAGAAAACAGTCAAAGTTAAGAGGAGAATATCATGATGTTTTAAATGAATCATACATTTGAGAATGGTTGGTAGACATGTGGAATCAGCTGTTGGATATAAATATCTATAACTCAAAGGAA
>NW_011888805.1:12903282-12915327 GCF_000151845.1 Pteropus vampyrus | reverse complement strand
TATCATTCACTCTTTTTCTCTGCTGAGTATAAAAGGCTGTCAAGGAGGATGGACATCTTGAGAAAAAAAAAAGAGGCCTCTGAAGACATTACTTATATACCCCAAAGAAATCAGCTCTTATTTCAGTCAGGATCACAGAAGACTTGGATATATTTTATATTTTCTTTTCTGAAGTGTAAAAAAATACTTAAAAGTGCATATATAGACTGAACATGGATTTATTGCCAATGACTTTTGTAAGGCGGGTGGATTGAGGCTGCTAATGTAAGTTTATGAGTACAGCTGGTCCATTTAACGGCGGGTTTATAGGCACACCTCAAGAACTGCCCCATGTCTGTGGAAGGTATGGTATCAAACAAACTCTGTTGGACATATGGGCCCATCTATGGGCAATGTACTATAAACTGACCCATAACTACTGCAGCTGTGATCATAAACCTTTTTTAAAAACAACTAGAAAAATCTGACTTAGAAATGTTTGCTGTGTTTCAAAATGGGAAGGTGGAACATACAAAGTGAGTGCCAATGCAATGGCTTGGGTGAAAATATCACAGGCTCAGGTTAAACCAACAAAACCGACTTCACTCTCACTCTGCATTGTTTTCATAAATCTCAATTGAAGGATCAATGGCAATTAATTTCTGCTTTTAAAATTCTAAGTGCCTGAGACCACTGTTATTCCACTAAACACCCGGTGTTCCTCAAATAAGTCACCAGGATGTTGGTACTTACCTATAATGTTGATATAGTGTTTTATTACACAGGCATACCTTGAAAGATTTGTCTCCTATGTAATGAAGATACATTTCAAAGTTGAGACTTTTCATCTGTTAAGAGGGCATTTTGCCTTTCCTCTGACATTTTGAAATATTTATTTTCAAAACCATTTTATGGAAAGGACCACCAGTGGACTAGCCAAGTGCATTATAAAATCTTATAGAAATCTTATAGAAATTGGACTTTTTTATTAAATGTTGGCACATGGATACAAGATTTTCTCCATCCTGAGGCCTGTCCATGGACCTCGTGAGGTAGTAAGAGAGCAAGGACTGCATTTAATTTATAGTAAACATAGCTGCCATCTAAATCTCCTTGAAGGCTAGAACCACCTTAACAATTTTTGTACTTCCATGGTGCCTAAAGTTAGGACTTGCAGAGTAAGCATTGTTGTTTGGGGAGCAGAATGCACAATGATTTTGTATTAAGAGAGGACACACACAGAGAGGTATTCTTACTGGTGAGATACCAGTGAAATGTCACACTGCTTTCCCTTCTTCTGAATTATGTTGACCAGTCCCAGCTGGAGATGTTGATGTTTCTTTTCTATTACCTATGAAAAAAAAATTTTTAAAAATGCGTATAAAAACCAATTTGATATAGCCTACTATTATTTGAGAAAAATAAGTAGTAATAGGAAATAGTGTGTGTATGTGTACATGCGAGTATGCATTAGTGTGTGTCTGTGTGTCCTGTGTGTGTAGCCTTATTCTGAGACTGACTTGCTCTCTCCTTATTTTTTTCTGACAAGTTACTAGATCTATTAAATCTAATTCAGCATATTTTAAGTTGCACCGAGAACATTTGTAATATCATTTCAGTTAAAGGAATCTGTCATTGACTTTATAGTATACTAGAGTTAGCAAATGGAAATCATTCCTTTATAAAAGGACGACTATTTCCTTTATATTTACCTTTCTAGTTGGTTCCCTTGATAGACTTGCAGAATAGCTAATAAAAAGGCTTTTATGTTCTCAATTGTCATGTAAATATGTGACATAGAATATTTCATAGAATATTTCTGAAGGCTGATTTCATATCTTGAATCTTGTTTTAAAAGATGACATTACTAGCTCTTGAACAGAATAAATGGCTGTGGCTAATTTCTCGAGAGTACATGACTTTTTTTATTTTTTATTTTTTGGCCTTCTTGAAACTGGGTGAGTAGAATTCAGGTAGTACATCGATATATATTATTTGGCAGTAATTAGATTTCTCAATGAGAAATAACAAATTAATTTCAAGATGCCTTTCAAAAATATTTGAAGAAAATATAGATAACTGTCCTCATATATTTTGAATGGAATACCTACTTTAAAATATTCAGCCTAAGAGTCACCATGTTAAAAATTGTCACTAGTTAAATCGACCATTTGAATAAAATTTTAAAAATATAACATAGAGGTTTACATATTTTAGATTACTTTGACATATTCTTTTCATTGACTGTTCACAATAATCTTTTGAGATGAACAGTTCAGGCACTATTTTCCCATTTTACAAATTAAGAAACTAAGGCTCAACAAGATTTTGTTGTTGCCCATAAGTCTCACTGCTAGTTAAAGATTTACTTTAACCTTGAACACACAAGCCTTAGATTCCATGATAAGGCTACAATTAAAATTCATATATTACCTAAGTAGAGGAAGGTCAAAGAAATTCAATTCCACCTACACTTTTGATAGTATTATTGCTATTACATTGGAATGCCGAAAAGATAAAATTCTGTATGGAACAGAACACAGGACAGGTACATTTATTGTAAGAGGGCTGTAGGAAAATTTTGCCATTTATAGCACTGGCTTTCAAGGGCAGAGTTAGGTCACCCTCTGGACAGCTGAAGGGAGGGGTTGAATGAGCACATGGGTGACTGAGGATGGGATGTCGAGATGCCAGGGACCCAAACATAAACTTAGTAATATTTGGCTGGAACCAATCCTGTGTAGGTATCTAAATGAACTAGAGCCAACTGTGAAAAATAACACTAACATATCTTCTTTTATGTTTTAGTTCCTTGTATCATTTAATATATAAGATGATAACTCTTTACTTGAGTAGAAGATGGAAGTAGAAACCACATCAGAAAGAACTATTTTATTCAGTCACCACATCTGTTCAAGTACAACTGGGCATTCCTAAAATCTTTTGTGCTTGTTTAACATGCCAGATATTCTCTGTCAAAGAAGTGGTCAGCAAACCACCTCAAAAAATGTTATCTAATTATTTGAGAGCCTAATCTATCTTAATTTAAATTTTAGACTGGCGACAATAGCATAATTTAGTTTTAGTTAACTTTTTTGAATATATTAATATAGGTTAAAATAGGTTGTTTCTTCTCCATTTGATAATCCTTTGAGAAAATAATATTAAACAGTCTCATAATATATTTTTTTGTTAATGTTAAGGATTTTGAACTTAATTCTTGGAAATAGGGAGCCATAGAAAACCTTATTTTACCTAACCCACTTTTCTCTATTCTTTTCCTTTCCTTTCCTTCTCTTACATTGATCAAGTTTCCTTTATTCCTTTTATCCCCCTGTATATAGTTTGGAAGCCTTATAGTCTATTTCTACTTTATTAAAGATCAATCTTAAAATTTAATATAAACAATGTTCTTAACACGATCTGAGGTTCTTAGAAATTCTAACTTTCCTCTTAGCCAATAAAAGAATTGTTAAAGCTCATTTACTCCAATGTGTCTCCTACCAGTAAGGGTTATCAAGTATTTTACTTACAGCTCATTTTTATATTCCAAAATTGATCATTAAAAAATATACAACCAAAGATTATTGAGAATTACTCACCTGTTGACCGATTTTATTTCACACCATTGCTTCTTGCGTTCTTTGTATTCTTTCTGGGTTTAATTTCCCTCTTAAAATACATTTTTAAAGAGTTTTATTTGGTGACATTCTTGTAAATGATAGTCTTTGTCTTAATGTGCCTTTAAACCCTCTGTTTTGGTTTAACATCAGTTTATTTTGTGTTTGTTTGCAGTCATTTTCACTCAGTACAATGAAATTATTATTGCATTTTCTTTTGACTTTATTGTTGCTCCAGGAATCCACTGTTAATTTTATCATAGGTGATGGATTTTTTTTCTCTTCTTTTTTCTTTAATGATAATTTTATTTTATCTGTGATGTTCTGTAAATTTGCTATTGTTTGGTTAGGTGTGGAGTTATTTTTATTTGTCATCCTTGGAACTCATTTCTTTGAGGATTGAAGTCTTCATCAACTTAGTAGTGTTATCTTTAAATATCACCTTTTTCTTAGTCTCTTTTTTTCTTTTTATCTGGAATTTATGAATATATTGTAATTTCTCCTTTGTCTTCCATGTCTCTTAATCTCATTCAGATTTTCCAATTCTTAATTCCTATCTCTGTAATATTTGGGTCAATTTATTATTTCTCTGTTTTTAAAAATAAATATATTTATTTTTCAGTTTATCAGAGTTCATATTATTTGATTCTTTTTCAAGTTTGCCAAATTTCCTTTTTTAATGCCTTTAGGTTCTTGTAGAGGTTTCATTTCCTTTTTATATTTTTAATCATTAAAAAAAATACTTCGTATGCTCTGTCCAATTATCTCTACTATTCATTTTGTTGGGGTCTAAATCTGCTGTTTGCTATGCCATCTGAATCTTGTTCATGGGAAATTATATCTCTGAATATTTTATAATTTTGAATGATAAATTCTAGACTATGGCAGCTATAACATCAGCTTATGAGCTAACAACCATTCAGTTCTTATTTTATTTTTAGCACTTAGGAAAACCTATTTTATATTTTTCACACATTTCAGCTCTGTATTTAAAAGAAATGTTTTATTTTATCTTGGTATTGGAGGCGGGAGGGTTTACGGGCTGTTTTTTTACTTTGTTACACATGGATAATAGAGAAATTACCTTGCTTCTGGTAAGACCTTAAGCAAATACATAAAACTAGGAAGAACGGAATCTCAAATTCTTGTATATTTTTCTATTTTGTTCTTAAACAACTGAATTCTAGAGATTATTATAGCCATTACTAAATCTCCAAAACAAACAAAAAATGTAGAAAGAATTACCTCTAACATAAGAGTTTGTTCAGAATGTAATGAAGCTTAGTCTTCACACTAAAAAACAAATAAACTAATCTAAATATTTTTCAGGGTAATTTGAAAAGCTTTATTTCAATGCCATGTACTTGTTCATAATATTAATATAAATATTACATTGGGTGTCATTTTATAATTCTGGATTAGGTCATCTTTAATATTATCACAAAATGCTTATCCAGATTTTGGGGCTGTTTTGTTCCTTTCTCATGTAAAACATAATCATTCTAAATCAATTGAATTATTTCCTCAGAAGAAAAAACATGTAAGATTCATAGTTCTGTGTAATTTTCTATTTCATGATTTATCAATTTTTCCTTCCTCTGTAGTACTTTTGAAATCAGACTATGAAACTGCAAAATTGACCCAGAAATGGAAGATTTGATTATTTCCTGCCTCTTTTATATCAAAAATATATTTTATTTCAAGGGGAAAAAGTTTAGAAGGTTTTCTATAGTTGAATAACCAATAACTCCTGGGTAGCAGTAATATTCATTCTAAGAAATTATGAAAATTTTATCATCTTTGGTCTTTGTTCTGGTGGCATTTCATGGAATAGCAGAATAATGTTGGAATCACATGAAAGATATGATCTATGAGTCAGTGTAAGAGTGTGTGCAGTATGAAAACACATGTAATAGGCATATGTATGTGAATGCACATATATGACTAGCTACTAATAATGCAATTATAACTTAAACTATCTGTAAATCACAGAAATGTTTACAAAACAAATATTCATATAATTTGGATTTATATATGCAGTGATTGTTTTATGTGTAAATGGTTATATAGAAGAGAATTATTCATTTTTATATATACTAGTCAACCTAAGTATTCTGAATTCATTCAAATACAAATCAAAATAAACTTAGTGAAAATTAAATTTTAAAGGATAATCATTATGGTATTGGTTTTGTCTATGTTTTAAAAATTATGTCAAAAATTTAGTTTTCCCATCAATTTTGCTAAGCTCTTGGGGAGCTATTTGGATTTAAAAATAAACAAACAGCAGCAACAATAAAACAAGAATACATTCAACTTTCTATATCAGAAAAACAAGGGGCAAAAATTGACAGTCTTATGATTTTTAAAACAGACAATTGAATGAGAGAATATATTTTGCAAGTCTCAATAGTCTGATTTTAAAGATTAGAAAAGAGTCCATTTTCTGAGCGTTAGTCTTGATAAAGAGTCCTAAGATTGGGAAGAGTAATAAGGTCCAACAAAACAGAATGTGTTTGGAGTGATGTTTCCCACTTCCAAGTCTGGTACATAAAAACATCCTACTTGATCCTCAATACTCTTTCTTCTACGGTCTACTGGTTTGATGCAAATGATCAGCCAAGAATCCATGAAATAGAAGAATTCACAGTACTTGAAGAAACATACAAAGAGCCTCTCACATACCAGGATACATTTGTGGACTTACCTGAGTAAAAAATAGTTTGATGAATTGGGAGTTTGTTATATTAGCTAGAATTATGTAACAAATAGAGAGAGTTTAAAATAACTATCCAAACATATATATCTATCAATCAGAGAAATTAATGGAAAGATGCAAATTATGTTGCATATATAAAATAATTTAATAATTTTTTAGCTCTTGTTAATAGTGGAGACAAAAAATATACACTAAAGATCCTAGGCTTTGTGGAATAATGAGTTTCTTAGAACAAAATTTTAAGGTAGAAAATCTAAACAACTTAGCTTAGGAAATAGCAGGTGATCAATAGCTCTTTTTTGAATAAACTATCCAGTACCTGACACTGTTATGGGTTATCAGTCAGCCTATGACACCGTACATTGTATTAGTTATCTATTGCTACATTACAAATTACCCAAAACTAAGCAGCTTAAAACAGCTAACATTTATTATCTCACACAGCTTCTGAGCTTTGTTGGTGGTTCTGACTCAGGTGGCTCTTTCGTGAGGTTGGATGGGTCCACAGTCATCTGAATGTTCAACCGAGGCTGTAAGATCTGCTTTTAAGCTCCCTGGTGGCTGACAGGGCTTAATTCCTCATCATATGAACTCTACCTCTCCACGGGGCTGCCTAAGTGTCCTTCTGATATGGCAGCTAGCTTCCCCCATAACAATAAATAAGAAAGAGGGAAAGATAGAGACAAAAATAGAGGTAGAGAGAGAATCCTGAGAGGAAAGCCTCAGTCTTTCATCTCCTAATCTCAAATGTGACATATTTCCTTTCTGCCATATTCTGTTGTCCATATGGACCAATCCTAATACAGTGTGAGAGGGGAACACACAAGAGTAAGAATATGATAAGGAGGTCAAAATCACTGGAGGCCATGTTGAAGGCTGCTTACAATGTACACACTATAACTTCCATGATGTTTATGATCATTAGTATTACGAAAAATATTGAGGTGAAAATAAATGTTTATTACTTTATTACAAGAAAACACATACTCATTTTGTTCAGCCAAGTTTTTGAGTAACATAGATGTGTTTCAAAACAGTGAAATTCTCCCTGCAATGCCCCTCCTTTATTCTACTTGCCTTCATCTACTTTCTTTCATCCAGAGATATATCACTCCAAAAGAGTCTTCAACTGACAGAACATCTCAGAGAAAGATTTTTTTGAGAATATTTAAAACTCGATTCTAGTTACTCGAAACCCCAGAAATCCAGGGTTATGTTTTAAGCTGTTGCTCTTCCAGATTGCTTAACATGGGTCTACAAATGATAAACTCAGTATTTGTTGATTTGAAATGAATTTAAGTCAAAGCAATAACGTGTATTTTCAGGATAGAAAAAAAGAGAAACTCACATGGGCCTTTTTAATAAGATTTTAAAAATAAAACTGCTTTTCAATAAATCCATTAAATAATTGGAAATAAAAAAATCCAGACCCTAAGATATAGTGTACGGCCCCATTTAAATGATGCTAAATTAGCTGAAACGTAGGTACTGTAGCTCCCTAAGGACTTTCAAAGGTTTTTGGCCTGAATACAAGGCTCGCAAAATACTATCAGCTGGGGACCTAGGGCATGTTTTCCAAAGGGCTGCTGGTTCCCTATTCATGGAAAACTTTGTTTATCCAAAAGCTTCACATGTATATTGCCCTACTCTAGCGTCCTTTCTAGCATCTAATGACAGAGCAATCTACCTAAATTTTAGTCTTAGTTAAAACAATTCTAACAACTCCTTAAAATAGCCCCCGTGAATATTAGTAAACTGAATTTGTGCATGCACTAAACACAGTCCAGAATATTACATTCTATATATAGAAAATCTTTCCAGTTTTGTGGTATAACTATTCATAAGTAATGAATGCATGTATTTCAATCGAAATATTTTTTATAACAACAGGCACTTGTAAGTCTTTATTCTATAATAAGGACCAACGTATTAATTTACTTTAGATTTATTCTGAAGAAACAAAGGGAAAGCAAAAGTATATATATGTATATGTATGTGTGTGTGTGTGTGTGTATGTGTGTGTATATATATATGTATACACATACATACATACATACATACATACATACATACATACATACATACATTCTGGTTTATCAGGGACATTTTGACAGAGAAATAATTTGTTCTTTAGAAGTAGCTCTCATTTCCTGAAAATTTACATCCTTTTTAGTTAAAGGTGCACATAGCATAGATTCACCAAGTAACCAACTTCATTGTGGAATACTTTGGTGGAGCCTTTGCTACAGAAATAGTCCTAGCAGTTTTAAAAATTTTCTTATGTCACAGAGATTCTTGTTATTTTATACCACATAGTTATTATGATCAGCATGTAATTTATGAGTTTTTATTAACATGATTATTGTTCTTCTTTATGTAGCATGCCATTGTTGATCGCCAACTCAATGGCCACTTTTCTCATCTTGCTTATCAACACAATCCTGATTTTCTTCTTCCAGATATTTGGCGATACTGCACTTAGGGAATATAGGCCCCATGTTCAAATCCAGGGACTAAACCATGACTGTTCGAAACCAATCCTTGCTATTCCTTCTTTTTGTCAGTGAATGTTTACAGGTGAATGTGTAACCTATTTCTGACTGAGCTATAAGGGTAAATATGTCATAGGGTTTCTAGGAAAATGCTTCTCCCTGATAAGCAAAGAGACATACAAAAAATAACTTTTTTTAAAATTCTTCCCTTTGGAGGTTATGTTAAAGAAGATAAAATAAGGAAGAGAAAATAAAGGTATAATTAGTGGTGATAATAAAACATGGTATGTAATCAAGTACAATAAAATATTAATGGTAGAATATAGGTGGTAAGAATAAAATTATTTATTATAAAATTATTTCAATTTTCATTATGAAATTATTTCAATTTTGCTATATGTTTGACAATTTTCTTTTCATTATAAAATTATTTCAATTTGGCTATATGTTTGACAATTTTCTTAATAACATAGGAAAGTGAAATTAGGAAAACAAAAAGTTATAACTAAGAGATATGAGTTAAGAACACAAAGACTTAGGATGATGAGATGCTACTGTACAGTATCATGGCCCATGAGGGATGCAGTATAGCACACTAGCTAAGAGCACAGTTTTTGAGATTAAATATTTACATTGAGAATCCAATCTTAGATTTATTATTCACTAGCTATATAATCTTGATATGACTGTTCTGTAAGCCTTTTTTTTTGACATCAGTAAAATGAAGATGATATTGCCTGCTTTATTAAAATACAAACAGAAAAGTCTTAAGATTATTAAGCATTATTCACAGTTGCCATTACTACTAACAATTTTGAAAATAAACAAAATGCCGCTAATCAGGGTATAATTTAATAAATTAACTGCATCAATCCTAGTTCCTTAAATGATACATATGAAGTATTCATGGTATATCAGTTAAGATGTTTTGGGATGCAAATAATAAAATACTCAAACAAAGGTCAAATAAAGTTTTTTATATATCTCACAAAACAAGAAGTCAAGAAGTAGATGATTTCATGGTTGGTAAATTTAGTATCTTAACAAGATCAAAGTGCTGGAGGAGAGTTTGGATTCTTTTCATGGTCATAATTTGGCTCCACAGCTTCAAACAAAATTTTCTTTGTATAACACCCAAAGGTAAGAATAAAAAAAGAAAAAAAGATATTTCTTGTACGTCTCTCTGCTCATCAGGGAGAAGCACTTTCCCAGAAACCCTATGATGTATTTACCCTTGTATCTCAGTCAGAAGTGGGTCACATGTTTACTGATAAACATTCACTGACAAAAGACAGTAGCAAGGATTGCCTTCGAACAGTCACGGTTTATTCACTGGATTTGAACATGGGGCTTATATTCCCTAAGTGTGATATCACCAAATATCTGGGAAAAAAGTCAAGATAGTGTTGATAAGCAAGATGAGAAAAATGGCCATTGAGTTGGTGACAACAATGACATGCTACATAAGGAAGAATAATAATCATGTTAATAAAAGCTCATAAATTATATGCCAAATGTATATGGATGAACATTTAAGGAGCTAGGATTTAATTTTTAGTAGTTTTCTAAGATATGCATACCTGTACATTTCATTTATAAATGGAATCGATGGTCCTTTGAACTCTGATTTGGTTTTCTAAGATCTGGGTGTTTCAAGTAACTATTCGAGTAAGTGATAACTCTCCTTTAATACTATTTTGCTGCATTTTAAAATAATAGAATTGTACACTGCTAGCATTATTACTAATAAATTGAAATAATCATAATAATAATCAGTTCAGGTCTGAATCTGTTTTGTTTAGTATAGAGAGGTGGCATGTAGTGTTGCTATAATTGACTAGAATTGTAGTTCACTTCCAATAACGTTTACATAATGGTAAATCATGGTGCCATTAAATAATCATAGAAATAGACAAATGGCTTATTTATTCTTTTAATATTCTTGAAATATTTCTGATTTAAAGTGCTCATGCATGCCTTTTCTAATTTTAAAAGTTTGAAGAAGTTGTTCTTTTGATTCATCAGTGAGAAAGTGGTCTGTGTGTTTCTGTGTGAGAGTGTGTGGGTGCGTGTGAGTGAAGCCATAGTCCTCTGTTTGAGATTCCCCTGTGCCCTCTGCCATGTGTTTCTGTTTCTGAACCTCTGGCCAGACTCACTTAGGCCAACAGAATAATTCAGCAAAGTTCTTTAATTCAGTTCTAATAGTTCAACTGGGAAATATAAAAGAAACCTGGTTTGTAGTGTGAGTCTCCAGCCTCTCCTTTCTATTTGCATAGCTTCTAACTCTTCAGCTGATCATAGCTAAAAGCCTTGGGTAGGCAAGTAATGATATTTTAAAAATTTATTTTTATCCCCACTATCTTCACATGGGCAAAGTAATGATGTTCTTTGAGGGGCAGGCTTACCTATTTTATATAGTAAAAAAAAAATGAATATGTATCCCAACTATTTGATGTATAAGATGTTATTTTCTGGCATTTTCATTTAGTATTTGATATCTTTTCTCCTAAGAAAAAGCAATGTCCTTGTTTAATTGTTCTGTGGTTCCTATACTTGATATTAATGCATTTCTTTGTGTGCTCTTTGTCCAAATAATAGAAATATTTTGTTAACATTTTCTTTCCTTAGAATTCATTTGTGGGCCAAGTTCTTGGTTATCATTCATTTTCATTTTTTTAAACAAATGCTTGTTGAAATCTTTCTTTGTGCAAGACAGTCTGGGAAACAGAAAAAATGGCCACAGAGCCTGTCTTCAAGCTGCTTTTACCTAATATTATGTGCAACTCTTTTCTATTTTGTCTTCTTATTTTATCTAATTTGATATAGAATTAATAAAGTATATTTGGTAGTAACATATTTTTTTCTAATGTTGTGTTTTCCTAACCTTTTTCTTCCCCACAATTGGATGTGTTTTGTTTCCTCTCAACTATTTGATCTGTGGGTGGAAAAGGGATTTACATATTACATGTTTAAATACCAAACACTTAATACTTCAAGAAATGAGACCTAATTTGTAATAAATCCTGCAAACATAAAGCGGAAAAAAACATTTTAGTAAAGAATATTTTTAAAGAAACATCACTATGGTGCTTCATAGCCTTTTTGAGGAGTGGATTATGAGATGATCACACATCTTTTCAAGGCCTAATAAAATGCTAACACTGCTAAGAAATGAAAGGAATATATTATCTTGAATGTCCACAACATCATCCCAGTTGCCTTTACTCCAAAGCGG
>NW_011888805.1:12890749-12903232 GCF_000151845.1 Pteropus vampyrus | reverse complement strand
AAACAAATGCTTGTTGAAATCTTTCTTTGTGCAAGACAGTCTGGGAAACAGAAAAAATGGCCACAGAGCCTGTCTTCAAGCTGCTTTTACCTAATATTATGTGCAACTCTTTTCTATTTTGTCTTCTTATTTTATCTAATTTGATATAGAATTAGTAAAGTATATTTGGTAGTAACATATTTTTTTCTAATGTTGTGTTTTCCTAACCTTTTTCTTCCCCACAATTGGATGTGTTTTGTTTCCTCTCAACTATTTGATCTGTGGGTGGAAAAGGGATTTACATATTACATGTTTAAATACCAAACACTTAATACTTCAAGAAATGAGACCTAATTTGTAATAAATCCTGCAAACATAAAGCGGAAAAAAAACATTTTAGTAAAGAATATTTTTAAAGAAACATCACTATGGTGCTTCATAGCCTTTTTGAGGAGTGGATTATGAGATGATCACACATCTTTTCAAGGCCTAATAAAATGCTAACACTGCTAAGAAATGAAAGGAATATATTATCTTGAATGTCCACAACATCATCCCAGTTGCCTTTACTCCAAAGCGGTGATTCTGCCTTGTGTCATGGAAAGAATATATTTGTATTTGGTCAGAAATAGGTGTGAATATGACTTACTCTGCTTTTTTGGGTCACTTCGCTGAGCATCTGCATTTATTGTGGAGAAGTCCATCTCCAGTTCTACTCAGTACTGAGTCCCTCTCCGCTTTCAGATGTCTGTTCAAATGTCTCTCCTTCAGTCAATTCTCCTCTGTCCAAAGTAGCTCTCTGTCCCTCAGTCCCCTAACCACACCCATGAGTCTCCATCTCACTGATAAATACTGCGAGAGAAATGAGGAGAGTGATCTTAGAGTAACAGAAAGGGGAATCACTAGGCTTATTATTTGTCATCTGACTCTCCCACTGGAATGTGACCTCCATGGGAGCAAAGAACTTTATTTTCTCATTCACTGTGGTATCCACCTACAACAGTGCCTGGCACATAGAAACTATGCTATTATTACTGTTGTTATTTTTAACTTTGTGCTCAGAGATACGCTCTGCTCTCCTACTTTACAAAACAGTACAGTACAAGGGCTTCTCATATTTTATCACAGGGTGGACTCAAAGCCATGTGGTTATATATACTGCCTTCAGGTTTAGATAGTTGTTTTGTTAGGTTTAGTTGATTAACTATTTCACTGGGATGGAGCCAATGAGTATAATAGTGCTGGCAGGTGTTTATTAATACTACAACCTTATTTCCTCTTGCTGTTCAAGACTGCCAGCTTCTAAACAGGGAGACACCTGAGCCTTTTGTGTGCCACATGACAGTCTTGTATTTTTTTTCACAGGTGTTAAAACAAAACAGGGATAAGCAGATTTTGTAATCTTGTGTGTTCTGAGCCAAGCAGAAGCTGTGCAACTTGTTTTCATGGCACAGCTCATAGTGGCTGGCCAGGAAGTAAGTAGAACATTACTAGGGACACAACACATTTCCATTTATTTAGTTAGACCTGTGGCCAAAGATCTGATAGAAAATAATATTTTGAAGTATTCTAGATCTTTAGCTTTGCACCAGTGGCATCAGGGCTGGTTCAGGATTTTAAAATAATCATGTTTCATAATAATTCAACATAATTTGTAAATGGACCCAGACTTCAAGTATAAAAAACCTAAAGTCAAACAGACCTTCAGTACTCCCATTTTCAGTGTTCCTTGAGAAACTTATCTTTTAGGCTACTCATTTTATAAATCAATACTTTCAACCATTGGTAGAATATTCATGTTTATGTGTTTATTTTAGTTCCACTGCCTTATTTCTTTTACACTGAAGAGATATCCTAATATACACAGCTAGTTTTTAAGAGTTACAAATAAATTCTAAAATTATTTTTATAATTCTGTAGACGTTTCCGAAACTTGAAAGCTTGATATAGCATTTGACATAAAATAGGATCAGAAATACTGATTTGTAGCACCCTCATTATCTTTTATGCATTATTCCAGGTGTTATTTCATATATATGTATATATAAAATATATATTAAATGATATCTTTACCATAATCTAGTACAATACATTGCAAATGAGTACACTGAATCTCAGAGAGGTATAGTAATTTGTTCAGAGTCACATAGCTAATAAATTGCACCACCAAGACATAAACATGTTGTCTCACTCCCAGATACCTGCCATTTCCACTACATCAGGTGGAAGATTAAAAACCTCAAAAATTTTTTAAACAAAACATTCGAATGTAGTTGCTAAAACAAATGATAGCTAGTCAAATTTAAGTAATAATGTGAAATTCAAAATGGAATTCTAAGTAGTGTTTAAGGGAATGGTTCATAGGTCCAGTGTGAGAAAGATCATTGTACTCAAGATTCAATGAGTACAGGCAAAGCTGAGACAACTTGATGCCTAACGATGATGGTTGTATGACTGGTAGTTCTGTAAATTTTTCTTTGGCACTGCATCGAATTACAATTTGAAAACTAAGTCCAAACTTCGATCCGTTTCCTTGAATCTAGAGAAATCTGGATGCACAAAAGGAAGCTCCGGAATGGAGACCTCACAGCAGACAACCCGCAAAGGGAAGAATCTAGTGCCCCTTTTCCCCACTGTCCAGTTTTCCAGTGTTCTGGAAGCACAGAACATGGTATGGATCAAATCAAGTAACAATAGCAACGTGGAGTTTATTCAATTCCTTGCTGTTAGTCTCTTGGGCAACCATTTTTTTCTTTTCTTATTCTTATAAGTTAAACCCACTTCAGTCTTTTAGAGTCTCTTCATCTTAATCTCACTTTTATTCTAACCATCCTCCCCACATCACCACCAATAAAAGACGCACACACATGCACACAAATTTAGAACAAAATTAAGTTTTTTTCTCTTCTTTACTATTATGATTTATCGTAATAGAATTTTGTATTTTATTTTTTAAAACAAAGCAGCAAGTTTCTTCTGCTAATTAAGTATGTGGAATGTAAAAGTTTGCTTGCAAAGAGAGAATTTTCATAGTGAAGAAATTAACTGGCCATCCTATTTCAATGGGAGCAGGAGTGGAAAATGCTTTCAGACATTTCTTCTGAAGTTATTCATTTATGCCTGGACAGGTTCAGCTATGATAACTTCGTTTTTGAAATGATATATGTGCCATACACAAATAATTTCCAAATCCAGAAAACAATCTTTGGGAAATTATGACTTCCAGGACTATAGTTGAAACAATGCCAACTTTAAAGTTTTGTAAATTGGGCTCTAAGTGTGAAATCCTTCCAGCTGTTAAATGCATCCCATATCAAATTATATTCACAGTTTTTTTTTTTTTTTTAGAATATTCTCTTCTGTTTAAAGACTCCTGGAAAAAAAATATATGCCTAGAAGCTACGATGTAAACATTCTTTCAAATTCTTTAACGATTATGAGAAAAGCATATATACAATTTAAATATATACAGGTCATATTTTTGAATGGTTTTGTGGTTTCTTTTTTTTTCCTGTGTGCATTTCTTAGTTTTCGAATAGTTCTTTCAAAACAGAATGAACTATAACCTATAACCTGCCCACTTCATTATTTTAAAAGCTCCAAGCAACTGCATATAAGGAAGTGTGGATTACATTCTTTCTTTAGTGGCTGTGCCTTTCAGAGACTGACACTTTTTCCTGTTGATATAACAGCTGTGCAGAGCTGATGAGTCCCTGGAAGGAGGTGATGCTCTCTCACCCCTTCTTTCAGCTTCGGGTAATTTATTCTGAATAGAATCCAGCCACACACTCAGCTTACAGAATGAAACTGATTTACAGTCCAAATTCTCAAACTCTCTTTTCTCTTGAAGGATGGAAACTTTAATTTGTATTGGTGAGAACTATAAGATTTTGTAAACTTTAAAATTTTTGATTTTCTGATAATTATTTTCTATTCATTCAGTCTTCCATAGTGGAATACCCCGAAGAAAAGTTAGTATTCCCCTGGAAAAATGTAAGGTAATTTTCTTTTCAATTTACCAGGTGCAAGGGAGGAGAGTAGAGTGAGTGGAAATTTGCCAGTCTCCTGCCTTGTAAGTGTTTTCTTGTCCTCTTTTGTACGAATGTGACAGACTCATAGAACTAAAGACATACTAGTCCTCAAAATCATTAACTAAATCATTCTATTTTGTCCTTATTTTCATTCAATTTGCAACTGTTGTGAATTGTGAAAATTAATAAAGGGGAACCTCACAGAATGGAGTCAGGAGGCCAAAGGGGGCTCTCACAACTTAGCACTCATCCTTAATGACCCCAAACAGGAAGAGACATACCTTGCATCACCAACAGAAAGATGTTTTCTACTATATTACCCCAGCAGGAAGAAGGAAGATTTTTCCTTGCCTGACAACAGCTCAGCCAATCAGATGCTGTCACAACTCAGGCAATGAAAAGCCACTACACTTCAAACTCCCAGTTTCCTTCGGTGGACTCTTTGTAACAGCTCCCAACATCCACTTTCCTTTATAAAAGAACAGTTCCTCTCCTTTTTCCTCCAGACTTGCCTATGGTTTTGCCATAGTTTGCATGTCTTGAATTGCAATATTTTTTTGTTCCTAAATAAACTTATTTTTACTTGTAAAATAACTGTTTTTTTGGTCAACAGAATATATGAAACATTAATAAAAATTAATATGAAAGAATATGAAAGCTATTAAGAGGATTTTATTGTCATATCAAAGCTTGATTTATTTCTTTTTATAGTTTGAATCTCAGTTCTGTGATGTCTGAAATTGTCCTTTTGCCTCTTGTACCACCTTAATAGTTTTTAGGAAATACTGCCAGTTGGGACAGGGGAGGTACCTGAATGCTTATGCTGTGTCAGGGACTATGCTAGGAGTTTAGAATATATTAGTGAATAAATTACTCCATCTTTGTCCTTGGGGAACTTACCTTATAGTGAATTCTTTATTTCTATCCCCCAAGCTACTTTAAATAATAAAAAGTTTATTAGCTTTTCAGCAACTGTGAGTCCAAGAGACTTAAGACACAAAAGATCTAATCTGGAAAGCACTGTTTGAATGAATGTCATATAGTAAGCTTAAAATTCTGCTTGGATAGCTGCCAACTTTTATTTTACTTAAAAAGTTATTAGTTAAAGATCCATTTTAGGGAAACAATTTTACATCAGTGTGGGCACCAAAGACAGAGATTGGAATATTGAGTTTTGAATAATAACATGGAGGTGTTTCAGAGACTAAAAACTTCAGAATCTACTAAATTAGCACATTCTTTCATTTCGTGCATTTTTGAAAGATCCTGATCTCCAACAGGTCCACTGGGAATAAAGAGAGTATATGGTCTACTGAATTCTGCTCTCAAATGGAAGGTGATTCATAGATGAGGCATCCATTAGAAACACCATATGATGAATTTCTTCTCCAAGAGTGTTGTCTCTTCCTAGGCATGCACACGAACAAGGTTCAGTGGGATGATTTGTCTTATCCCTTGTAATTTACCTTCTGTTGTAGTCGGAATGACCACCAGAGATGTCCACACTCTAGTGCTTAGAGCCTGTGATCTATGTGATGTTAAATAGCAAATGGAATTTTTAGATGTAATCAAGGAGAGAGATTATCCTAGATTATTCAGGTGTGTCCTTAAAAGCAGAGAACTTTTTCCCACTAGAGATGGGACAGATGAAGCAGAAGGGGAGGTCAAAGAGATTCGAACAGTGAAAAAAATTCCCCCAGTTACTGGCTTTGAAGATGAAGGAGGCCATGAAACAAAGAATATGAGCAGCCTCTGGAAACTGAAAATGATCCACAATAGTCAGTAAGGAAATGGAGACTTTAACTCTAAAACTGTATGAATCTGAATCTAGACAATAACCTGCATAAGTCTGGAAGAGTCTTCTCCAGAGCCTCCAGCTAAAAACCAAGCTGACAGACACCTTGATTTTGACCTTATGAGAGCCAGAGCAGAAAAATCAGTCAAGATAATAAGTTTGTGTTTTAAGCCACTAAATTTGTGGTAATTGGTTACAGGAGCAATAGAAAACAAATACACCTTCCAATGCAATTTAATCAGTCAACACTAGGTTTTCAGTCACGTTTTTTTAGAAATAAATATATAAATTATCATATCCTGGGGTTTTGTGTATTGACATTTACATTTTGTCAGTAAGAAATCTTTCAGATAATTTGGCACTTTATGTATTCTCTTGTATTTCCTAAGTGCTTTAACATTCTTTATTAAGTGCTTACCTGAGCACTTGATGATGTGGCTGCTTAGTATTTCTTTTTAGCCAGACTCTTCCCATTTGTAGCAGGAAGGATGATTTACAATGGTGAGAGCTGTTTGGGGCCATCCACGGTGTCACAAAAGTCCTGGCTGACAAGGACCCAAATGAGCTGTCTGAAGTTTGTATACATAAAGCTTGGGTGGGAAGTATATGGTTACTGAGTAGCCCCAGTGCATCACGTTGGCTTGCATCACTTAGAGCTTCCTTAAGTGGATGACAAGTATAGTATAAACCAGAAAACCTAGACATCAAGAAGGTTGAATTGACAACTCAGAGCAAGTCAGGCAAACCAGGGGAGAATTTTATCTTTACCTATCTATCTTCAGCTCAACAATAAACCCAATAGCATCATGTATGCCATTTCATCAGTATGATTTCACAATAATATCTAAACAATCTTTTTGAAAGACCGTTAAGTGCAATGCCAAAGATATACCTTGTGCTTAACTCTCTCAACTTTACGCTCATTCGATAGCCACATGATCCTAGAAATCTGATTTTAAAACAATTACGTTGGCTTCTAGGGAATAATTACTTTAATGATCTTTTAAATATTTTCCCCATACGATTTGACCTTGCTATAAATTCTTTACTGCCCCCTTTATATGGTGATAGGGGATTAGGCAGACACTGTTCTTGAGTCTTTACTGAGCTAAAGAAAAGTGGCCAAAGATGGCCTAAAAATCATGGGGAAATATTTAAGGGGGAAATAAAAATTCAGTATTTCCAGAACCTACAAAAACAACCAAAAGTAATGATAAAAACAGATGTATTATGTCAAATTAACAATAGAAAGAAGCAGAAAACATCAATTTTACATTAAGACTTAGATTGGAAAGTTGTTGTTTAGTGATTATATATATTTCAAAATAATTTTATTGACATGTATAAATTTGAAAACCACATTAATAAATTAGAAGAAATGATGGAACTTTATGATTTTTTAGCAAACATATTTTGTGTTACACTTAGAAGGAACAGTTTTTGTATCTTTGCATTGACTAGAGATCTATCTGGAAGGAAGGAAGGAAGGAAGGAAGGAAGGAAGGAAGGAAGGAAGGAAGGACGGAAGGAAGGAAGGAAGGAAGAAAGAAAGGAAGGAAGGAAGGAAGGAAGGAAGGAAGGAAGGAAGGAAAGAAGGAGGAAAGGAAGGAGGGAAGGAGAGGGAAAGGAAGGAAATAGGCAAAGTAAATAAATTGGCACATCACAGAAGGGGAAGCTCAAATGACTAATGAGAAGATTTCACACACTTCAAATTAACAAAAACAGAAAATTATATAACACCAAGTTTTTGTAAAGACATGCAGAAGTAGAAACTTTTCATGCATTGCTAGTTGGAATGTAAACTAGACATTCTGGAGAGCAAACTGACAGCACTCAGTAAAAACAATACATTCCCTGCGATCTGTCAATACCACTCCTGAGTATTTCTCTAGCTCATGTCCACATGCAGGCATGTTTGAAGATGTTTGCCACAGTATTGTGGGTGGGAGAAGCAAGTTCGAAGTTATCTGAGTTCCAAAAACTAGGGAAATAGATAAGTTGTAGGTGTGTTTTTAGCAATATTCAGTAGCAGTAAGAAATAACAAATTAATAGTACCGATGTAGCTAGATCTTAAAAACATACACTTGAGAGAATAAAATTAGAAATACAAGAACTATAATATAATACCATTTATATAAAGTAAGGGTACACACATAAAATAGCTCAATAACACTGTTTTATGAGGATCATTACATAGCCAAAAAAAATATATACCTGTATCAAAACATTAAAGAGGGTGCCAGTGGAGGGGAGGGGAAATGTAGTAAGGAAATGGAATAAAGAGAAAAAAAAAATGAAACACGAGAGAAACTTGTACAGACCAATGATGATGGGTGCCACGTACTGAAGAGTAGAAGTAACTGACTTCCCACACTTGATGTTCAAAGCAGAGTTGGGGATAGGAGAAATATCCCTTTGAGATAGCAGAGCAAATGTTCATTCATACATTTGACAAATAGTAATGGCATATCTACTCTTTGCCAGGTACCAACAAAATCCTTGAAGATGAAGAAGATAAAAGATTAGTAAAATACAGTATGTGGTCATAAGGAGCTCTCATTCTAGTGGTGAAGTGGGATATGTACTCATTTAATTAAAATGAAATATAATAAAATAAGATGGAAAATAGTGATGAGAGTTTGGATTCTGGCATCCAATTGCTTTAAGTTCAAAATCTGACTTTGTTTCTTAGTAAATGTATGACTTGGGAAAAAGGCATAAATTTGATATGGAAAGAAGAAAAGGAGAGAAGGAAGAAGGAAAGAGAGGAGGGAGGAAATGGAGAAAAATTACACAAAGTTTTTGTGAAGATTAAATCAGTTAATTGATGTGAAATGTTTAGAACAGCCCCGGACACATCTCAGCGCTGACAACAGAGGTAACTATAAGGTTCCGTGAGAGCATTGAGGAACAGAAAATGGTAGCATTTTATAGATTTAAAAAATGACACTCAGCAAGTTATGATTTCTCTGTATTCACACAATTAGTGAGTTAATAGAACCAGAAACAGAAAGGAGATAACACCAAACTGCAATAATTTCAGGCATCATACTCAGTAAACAAGGGCCCAGGTAATGTTAGGGCCAAGAGTTAGAGGATGGAACTGAGTTATTCCTTGGTAATAACTCAGCTGGTACAATGACTGCTGCATAACTCCTTCACTATGTGGCTTTTCATTTTTAAATGTTGGAATAAGGTCTATATGATAATGATAATAATAATCATAATAGTGATAAATATTGTAATCTGTCAAAGCAAAAACAATTTTCATTTAATTCTTAACACAACTGCTAAATGACTTTCACTATGAGTCTTCAAATCCTTTTCAGAGGAAATAGTTGGGTAACAATTTTTTCAGTTCAACAAATATTTTAAAATACTCTCTATATGCCATGCTATATAAATGTTGTTAAATTGTGTAATAAACTTGCTAAACAGAACTGAAAACAATGCTAAATAGTTTTCCGTTTATCATTATTTAATGTTTTATAATGAGCAACTACGATATACCAGATATTGTGCATACAAAATGAATAAAACAAATTTATGGCATCTCCAGGAAAGGAAAAATTCCAACTATTTACCAAACTAGGGCATCTGCTGTAGTAATAATGACAAGATTCTAGAGAGATTACTGGCTGCTTTGAACAATGGGACAGTCTGCAACTGCTTAACTCTCCTCACCTGTGCCTGTCATGGCCACCACTGAAATGAAAAGTTATTACTTGGCATTTTCTGGGATTAGGTTGAGCATCTGTTTATCCTGAACAGTAAATAGAAGAGAATTACTACAGGATAATGAAGTTTGATCAGCTTAATAAAATCAGCAGTGCAATTCAATTCCACCCACAGGCAAACTTTTAAATTCACATCCAAATTAATAATAGAAATGTACACTTAAAAGATGTTTTGATCCAAAGGATTCCAAAGGCTTTGCAAATTTAGGGGGTTGGTGTTCAAGAATGGAGTTTACACACAGCTGTTTGAAATAGCAGAATCGTGTGTCCGTGTCTTCCATTAAATGCAGAGTTAGGCTCCTAAAAATTCCATTGTGTATCATGGGGAAAACAAGATTTGGGAAAATAAAATCAGAACTTTATGAACAATTTCATATTCTTGAAAATAAACAATGGTAATAATAATTAACCAAATAAATAGATTATCAATGAAGTGGAACACATCTTAAATTTTGTAAATAATTGGTATGTTATGCTAATTTCTGTTTATCCTATTTTAACATAAACTGTTGTCCTAAATGAAATACATGTAGAGTAGTATTATTTTAATATATATACATACATGTGCAGACATTTTATAATCTAATGTTCCAATATATTTAGATTATATTTATCTAAATCTAAATATCTAGTTAAGGTGTTCATATTATTTAACACACAAACTGAGACACTTTGGAGAATGCAATGGGGGACTTTTAGCAATTACACTAGGATAACAGGTGTCATCTAGGAATGTCCTAGCAAACTGGGACACATGGCCACCCTGTGATTAGTGCTTTTTGAGTTTTGACAGTTGACTCCTGCATTCTGTGCCACACTTCCCGTCTCTCTGAATCCCAGCTCGCCTCACCTCTGATTGCCTATTTCAGCACTTCTCATCTGGATCTCTGTTCCCTTCCTCCTTCAGTCAATAACTATTTCATGAGTTTGTTTCACATATCAGACATTATAATAACTGAAAATATAGATTCAGTCTTTGACCCCCAGATGCTTATATTCTAGACTGGGAAGGGTGCAGACTTTAATTAATCAATTACATGATTACATTTAATTACAATTTTGAAGAGTGCTAAAATGAGAAATAATAGTGTCTGAGAGCATGTAATATGTCTCAGATGAGAGGTGAGGGGAAAGCTCTTCACAGCTGCCATCTAAAAAAACATTCTAAAGAATATGTTTACTCTTCCTCATCTCAATCAGTTGTTGAGACTATACTTTTTTCTGCTATTATCTCCTTGTGCATCTCCTCTTTTAAATTATTATTTTTAAATTTCCTGTCTTTAGTTTCTTCTTTTTCTAATTATACTGTAGGGTATAATTACACGGAATTTGGCTTTTTGTGCCTGTTTAGGGCAGGATGTGCAAAATTAAATGTCTAAACTCTAATTTCATGAAAAATTTACAGATAGACAATATAAGGCAAGAAAAGATGCCTGTGCTACCAGCAGGCGAGTTTGTCGAAGAGAATTCTGTAAAGTTTGTCTTAGTCAAAACATCGACATTTGGTCCCTTAGTCAACATTTGGTTGCCTTCAGTGCTTTGCCTGCTCTTGATCTCATGCCTCTTCCTGACCTTTCTCTTAAAAGTCAGCGCTCCTATGGTTCTGTTCTTAGGACTCTACTAATTATTTTCTATGGGAAATCGTTTTACTTCCATGGCTTCAACCACCACTTCTATGCAGATGAATGAAAACTTTATCTTCCTTTTTCTAGAGAGTTCCCTACGAAGAGCAATCCTGTGTGTGGGTCAGTGTCACAGTCCAAACCACTGACACTGCCCCAATTCAAGACACCATAATGTTCCATCTAGATTAGTGCAATAACTTTCTTATTGATTTCCCTGTCTCCAGTCTGCCCCCAATTCTTTTTTCCTCCACAAACACGATTTTTCTAAAAGAATGTTAAGATTGAGCAGGAAAGTGCTCAATAATTATTTGTTTCATATAAAGACCTTAAAGTGATTTGACTTTGATAGGAGATAAGGGAAGTCCATAGAGGAAAGAGTATTAGCAAAGATGTATAGAGAGTTTGGAAACTATAAGACAATTAAAATTAGTAAGTCATTTTGAGTAAAACAAAAGTTTATATAGGAAAATAATAGGAGCCAAAGCTCAGGCAATAAATGCCTTGGATGCCAGATCCAGGTATTTGATATTTATTCTCGACTTTTGCTGCATATTAGATTCACTGAGGGAACTTTTATAACAGCACCAGTACCTGGGTTCCTCCTCCAGAGATGCTGATTTCATCATTCAGGAGACATGCTCAAGCACAAGTATTTTTAAGAAGCTTTCTAGGTGAATCAGCTATAGCTGAGAACCACAGATCTAGTAGACAATAGGAACCATTGAAATTTGTTACCATAATTTGGTATATATATTAAATTAGTAATAAAAATGTGCAAATGAATGATGCTGTACACACCAGACCCCCTTGTTATTGGTTACAAGATTTTTCTTGTGTTTTATAAAAATATGTTTATTCGTTTTAAAATGTCACGGTGGCCTTATTCTCCTTCGTTATAGGTAACATGTAACCATATAACACAAAGTCAGTTGATTATCTTTTGTTTTAAATCTTATTTTTCTTCTTTATGTATAAACGCAAGTACTTTAAACATGATTTGAACTGTTTTTTCAGAATGTAATTTTTTTCATGAATAATTTCTATTGTCTAAATATTTTATGGAAAATTTACTGTTTTTAATAATGTCTTAAAAGCCCTGGCAATGACAGAGGTAGATTGTGAGCATATTTAAATGCCTCTTTTTCAAATGCTTTCATTAATTATTTGCAAGTTCCCTCAAATTCTACCTTGGGTCCAAAACTGTAGAAAAACTTTCAGTCAAAGAACAGAGGAAGATGATAAAATTTCATAACATGCTATCTCCAAGAAGTAATTTGATTGTACCAGATTCATTTTCACTTTTGACAATCTTGAT
>NW_011888805.1:12887879-12889954 GCF_000151845.1 Pteropus vampyrus | reverse complement strand
CTGTTTTATAATCAAACCTGAAGATTAAAAAAACCTTTTCTCTTTGTTGCGTATGATTATACATAGTTGTGTGTGACTGGTGAAAGACGTCTAGAGGGATTGCTCAAGGTTACAGGGAAAACTCTAAGGAATTCTTGCAGCAACATCCTGAAATAAGAGCTCTCACATAATAGATTCACTGTGGTTTTCTTCGAGAAGCAAGCTTTATGTGAGGCATACGCAACCTTTAACTATCCAGAATCAGGAGGAGAGTTAAATCATGCATCGGATGCTTTTTGCTTTAGTTTACCTCTCTGTTTAAAGAAGAGAGCTATGAGATTAGCTTAATTTGAACATTTTCCTTTTCCCTTTGGTAATCTCCCTCATGTACTATAAGATATATGATGCTTCCTTTGCCCTGCAAATGAGAGTTAAAATGAATTTTCCAGGCACACTATGTTATAGATGCAAAGTCAAAAATTTACAAAAGGTGATCTGAATCTACAGCATGCACAACTAAGAGTTGAAAGAAAACAAACTCTTTTTCATCATGAAGATTATGTGTGCAGTAAGAAAGAATGTCCAGTTGTACAGGGATAGGCAATGGAGAGACTGGCATTTTGCCTTTGGATCCAAAACTCAGGCATTTACCTAAAGTCTCCCCTGTAGTCTTGACCTAATCATTCTTGTCTTTTAATCTCTTTACCATAATTTTTAATTTTAATAAAGAATGGTAATCTTTCTATGCTGATAGATAAGCACCCTAGTGTTGTAAAGATGACAATTTTTCTCAAATTAGATCATATACTATTATAATAGTGGAAAACCTAATAAGATTTTCTTGAAATCATAAGCATCTCTAAGAATAAAAAGGCAAGAAATCAAAGAAATTTTTGAAAAAAGAAGAATGCTGGGAGACTTGCTTTCTTGGTTATTAAAAACATAATAATACAGAAAAATAGCAAGACAGAGTGGCCTAGGTTCAAGATTTAAAAAGCAGATCAAACAAATAGAAAAGGAATTCTAGAAACAAATTTTAATAATTATAATAAGCTTTTTCTACATAGTAAAGTTGCCATCACAAATAAAAATAAACCAAAAATAAAAAATCTAACAAACTAAATAATATAATTTAATAAAACTAAAATTAAAAAATCTAATATACTGCACAGAAAGAAATTTAATGATCTGTGTTGTGACAGTGGATTAAATAAATTGAATCTTAATATTATAACCAAGTAAGTTTCAGATACATTAAAAATTAACGTCAAAAATAAAACAACAAAAAATGTACTTGTATGAATAGTAATGTAAGCCCAGATTTTAGAAAAAGAGGAAGAAATCACCAAAGGAGAAAAAAAAGTCAGTATATTTATATTTGAGGGCATAAAAAGCAAACCACAATATATCAAAACCTATCATAAACAAGATGAAGGAGTCAGCAATAAACTTGAATAAGCATTTTCAGAAAAATAACAAAGGATTATGCCATTAAATAGAGTTCATGCCAATCAGTAAGTTTGCCAGTAGAAAAAATGGGCCAAGGACATGTAAATAGAGTTCACAGACCAGTAATATATATGTGACTAATAAATATAATAAAACAAGTTTGCCATCACTACCAAATAAGGACATATCACCTTAAAATAAGATAGCACTTTGACCCTCAGATTAGTCGGAGGTGGTGTGGAGGAGAGGTACAATAGATTTTTACACATACCCTACCCCAGGCCCTCACTCACCATTTACTAGAAGGAGTATGCTCACCCAACCTTCCTCTGAGACCCGAGTCTAAGAATAATAGAATGATTGGGGAAAACTATAGTCACTTTGGAAGACAAGTTTGGCTATTTATTATAAAACTAAACATAATCTTACCATATTGCCCAGCAATTTTTCACACCTTGGTATTTACTCAAAGCAGTTGAAAACTTATGTTTACACAAAAACCTGAATACATGCTCATAGCAGCTTTTCATAATTGCCGAAATTTGAAAGCAACCAATATGTCCTTTGGTAGGTGAATGGGTAAATAAACTGTGGTACATTCAGACAATGGAATATTATTTAGCACTAAACAGAACTGAGCTATCAAG
>NW_011888805.1:12846462-12886094 GCF_000151845.1 Pteropus vampyrus | reverse complement strand
AAAGAGAGAAATACTGGAGGCGGGGGAGACAGAATAATATAATTTTCTAATTTAGGGCCAATGTGTTTGAAATATTTATTTTTTTTTATTTTTTCTATGTGAGAGTAGGAGAGAAAAGAGCTAATTGTAATGGGTACCTAAAGACGATCAGAGGGGAGATGCCTGACACAAGGAGATTTAGAACGCTGACTTGCCCTATGACCTTTCAGACCACTAAAAGAATTTCCAGGATGAACACAGAACTCAACCTGAAGCAGGACTTTGCAGTGAAATGGTGCTTGACATTGCCAAAGGAGACAGGTCTTATAAATTTGACACTTTTCCCTCGATGTACACTTTCCAATAGTGTCATCACTTTGAAATGACATGCAGACCATACATTGGAACAATTGAACTGAATTGTCAATTGAAGTCCATGGTCTAACCCTGGCTTCACCATCTTCTAAAAATCTCTTTTTACTTTTGTGACAATATCATCACATATAAAATGGTATTGTTAACATGCTCCCTGTCTACCCCATTCAGTTTTGTGAGGAATAAATGATAACGCTAAGAAAAAGGCATTGAAAATTGTAAATCACTCTTCAAATGCAAGGCATTCATTTGGTTATTGTCATTATTATTGCTATGTTCACTCAGCTAAAAGCATAGGACCCCCAAAACCTGAGAGAACTTAATATTATTAGATATTTAATTTGATTTAGTAGCTCAAGATATCTTCAAGTTGTATAATGAGTTTTATCAATCCCAAGTCATACATTGAGAGTCATGATAGAAATAAGGAACATGAGACATTAGACATAAATCTTTTTCATCACCCTATAGTTCTTTCTATTCACCCAGTCCTGACTCTTAACTTGATCCTAGCCACCAGAGCCAAACTGCAAAGTAAAGGATTTTGGGGAAGCATTTTTGAATTTGTGCAGTCTACTCTTCTGCTTTCTATTTTTAATTTTTAAAGGGAGAGAGAAAAACAAGTGGGACTTCACGTTCATACTCAACTGCTTCTCCAACAATTTTCTTATCACAGCCTCAGAGGCCCTATTTGATCTAACACTCCTTCACTTTCTCAGCTCCAGCACCATGACCTTCATGCTAAGCTTGTTCCTGCCTCAATACTGCTTACATCTTCCCTAACTACAACTTTTGAAATAACAAAATATGACCAATCTTTAATTTCCTTGCCCTGCTTCATAATACTCAATCACCGGCAGATGTAAAATATACTTGTTTGTTTCTTTTCTGTCTCCCCTCATGTCAATGTAAACTCCGCAACATTAAGACTTCGTCTTGTTTACCTTTGTAACCCCTGTGCCTGGTACCCGGAGGGCATTTAATGAATAATTATTGAATAAATGAAAGGATGAATCTGTAAAATAGATATATCCATTTCAAGTTCTTGTATTCTTAGGAGGATTTTAAAAATTAAAAATATAAAGTAGTATGAGGACTATTGCTCTGGATTAAGAGAAATAAAGAATGCAAAATTCAGGCAATGGATGGGCTTTGAAGTAAGAGATCATGAGAGACAAGGCAACATGAAATAAGGGACGAGCACAGCAGGTACAATGGCGGGTTCTATTTGGTGACCAACTTATGTCCAGTTATCTAGGAATTTTTCAGTTTTAGGACCCCAAATCTCTCATTTTCTACAACCCTCAGCCTCTGGCAAACTGGGACAGTTGACCACCTTGTCTTTTTGAGTCAGATGCCCCCATGGATTTGAATTCCCCATTCACATTTATTAGTAATAGGACCTTGGCCAAAACATACTCGCTTTGATTCTAGTTTCTCATTTGTAATAGAAGATGACGCTATCTGGATCAAAGGCTTGTAGGAATATCTTAAAAAGGACTATATAAAAAATATACTTAACGCATTGCTGGTACATAGAGTGCTGTATAAACAGCAAATGGTATTATTAAGGTGCCTAGCTTATAATTAGCATTCAATAAATGCCAGCTTAAAGACAAGAGGAGATGCCTTTTCAGAGGGGGGGGGACTTGGATGATGACTTTTCATAATATTATTATATTATCTCAAAAGATGTAATAAAGAACACTTCAATTTTAATATTAAATTTGCCATTCTGTTTGTAGAGCTTTATCACAATTTCTTCATCTAGAAGAAAAAAATTTTGTTTTTATCGTCTTCATTATTATCAAAAAACTATGTAGTACAGTAAAAAAAAATTTCTAAAGTTTCATACATTTAAAAACATAACAAATATCTTTTTACCTACGAGCACAAATAATTCATTCACAATCCTTTCAATAAGGCTGGAAATACCATATTTTAGGAAAGCATAATTTTCTCATCAACAAAAACAAATGTTCCAACTAGTTTTATGAAATAAAAGCCTTTCAAATAGTCACTTGGAGTTGATTTGAAAAAAAAACATTCTCTTGTCTGTTTCTGTTAATGCCCACATGAGTTTTAGTAGTTGCAACTGAAATCACAAAAACGAGGGCTTGATGCTTAGCTGGCAAGAAGCCAGAATAATGAAATTAATAACATATGCTGAAGAACCCATTTGTAACAATTTTTCCATTTAAAAAAATGAGGCAACTCAAAGCTACTGACAGGGCTTTCTCCCCTGCACCCACCCATTTATTTTCTTTTGCCTTCAATATGTCTGAATGCTGAAGCTGGAAGTTCTTAGTTACTTTCGCAACTCACGTAACTTCCACATTTAAGCAACCCTGTAGCTGTTAGACAGTTTATTTTTGTTGTTGTTTTTGTACGTTTTTTTTTAGGTCAGAGTTGAATTCTTGAAGTCTCTGCCAACCAGAGACACCCTCCAATTTGGAGCCGAGCCCTGTGCTAGTAAGGACATTTATGTAGACATGGTCTCAGTTGTATCGGTTGGTCTCAGCTGTCAGCAGCCTGCCATGCAACTCTTCTGCAGGTAACTGTCAAATCACAGAGCCCAGGACTAAAGGTACATGCATCTCATTTAGAGAGAATCTTCTGAAGCCTTCTCTTAGAACTTCTTCACCCTCACTTTATGCACATCGCTAGCAAGCCTGGTAATCTAATTTTCAAACATGTAATAAATTAGAGACAGCAAATTTAGAGGAAAGATACAAGCATACTGAGAGTAGCTAAAAGCAATAACCGAGAGATAAGCAGAAATCAGAGAGATGCTAAAACCAGGAATAGGAAAAATACAGTGCTCTCTGTCATTACCAGAAGAACTACCAACTCGGCAATTTGGGAGGGCATCACAGGTTTTCAGGAAGCTATAGGCTCTAATTATTGGTGTTACTGTTCATGTAGATAAGCCTGAGTCATAAGATAATGTCAAGTTTGAGGGATGTGGGCAAGACTGTCATGCATTTTTCACAGTTGTTAAAATAAAAATATATGTATATCTTTATTACATATATATCTTTATTATAAAGCAACTCATATATTATAAATGTGCTTGTGTAATTGTATATGTATAGAACAGATTCAAAAGGATACACATCAATAACGGATTTCTCTGGGCAGTGTGCTAGAGGGTAAAAAGAAAAATAGACCATAACTTTATGTAATTCTGCTTTGCTAAATTTTTCAAAATGAGCACGATTACTTTCATCATAAAAATTTTAAAATATTTTCTAAGAGGGCTAAAGCGTTGTTGCACGTTTACCCATGAACACTTCATTAGTCAGCCTGTAAACTAGCAAGATCTTGAGGGATGTGGTCAAAATTCATTCCTCCTACACAGGAGTATTAAACCTCTGTACTGCGTTATATCCCTGTATGATATCTGTTCCTTATAACAGGAAGAAAATATATATTAGATCTAGTTCTGTCTTTCAATGAACTAATAATTGAGTAAGAAGCTAAGAGGATAAGAAAAGTGTGATGTATGAAATGGTGGGAAGTGAGAGGAGAAGGCCTTAGAAGATGTGGCCTTGAGAACGAGCCAGGACAGGGTGCAGCCGAGGAGCCTGCTGGGAGGCCAGTGGAAGCGGGAGAGAATCAGGAAATGATGAGATACAGGGCAAAAAGCTTTGCCAAAGGGATGACAGGGAGAGACTGGAAAACAAATTGCAGCCATGTTAAAATGTTACAGAGGTCAGAGTCATCCTCACAGTGGCCTTTGTTTGGGGCCTTTTAAGTTTGTTGTCAAGAGATTGAGTAGCCGATCTGTTCATTATCTCTAATTTAAAGAGAAACATGAATTTGAGCTCTGCAGCACAAATTAAAAGCAGCATTTCATGAGTGCTGTCTGTTGCAGTGACAAAAGACTGAGCACCACCACACAGAAAGTTCTTTTGGAGGGAATATGAAAGCTTTATGGAGGACACATGGCTGATTTCAGCAAGAAAGGGAATGTGACAGGAGAAAGGAAATCACAGCTGTGCAAGACAGGGTGAGCACAGAGGAACTGAGTGACATTAAAAGTCAGTAACTGGACATCCAGAATTACTTAAGGAGGACTAGGCCCCAAACAGAAAACAGGGGTGCGATGCATAATATAGCAGTGGGCATAAGCTTATAGACATCAAATGTCACAACATGTAATTAAGAGAAAAGAGTAATAACAAGCAGAGAGATAAGCAGTGCTTCATGTGACAAAATACAAAGAGAAAGAAGAATTTGTGGCACAAGACTTGGTTTACTGGGAGTATATAACTAAAAAATTTTTAAATATTTCCGTAAGGTCTTTAAAAATCATACTAGAAAATTAAAACCTAAGTTTTAAAGCTGTAGAGAAAGAAAAGGAACATTTACTATTAATTAGGACATTAATGTAGTAAAAATGGCAAGTCTGAGATAATAAGTTAATATAGAAGCAAATCAAGGATTCGTTCAAACCAGAATAAATCTGGAAATTGTAAAGATGAGGAAAAGCTCAAATTTTTCTATGAATTCCTTCTAAAGGAAAGCAGCCAAAATAAAATCAATGTAGGAGAAAGGAGCATTGAAGAATCAAAGATGGCTTTGTTGCCAAAGGCAAGAAAGGCTAAGTTGCTTTTCAATATTTTATATTCAATACTAACAAATACAAGATGATGTGCCAGGCACTCTTCACAGTAGCCTATAAATGTGAAACCATGGAACCCACCCAACAATTTTATGCAATAGTTGCACTATGATTATCATCTCCAGATGAAACGAATGGATGAGGAAACTGAAACCCTGAAAGTTTAAGTGTTTTTTTCAAGATAACCAGCTAGTAAGTGGCAGAGCAGGTTTGAACCCAGCATCCATGTTTTTCTTATCTTTAGATTAACTAATTTTTTTCCCTCAGCCATTACATAACTCTAGAAGGCTAGTACATTTTTCTCATTCAAAGACTTGTGGCATAAAGATCACTACTATATAGTAGAGCTAACCTCCTCCAGTTATCACCTAATTATTAAATTAGCCTCATTTAAATGTATTTATCCTCATCTGTTTTTTCCCTTCATCTATAAAGTAAGCATTATTGACTGTCTATTCTCTGCATAGATACATGTTTGACTCATGGGAAAAACAGAAGTTGTAGAATACAGTTCCTGCTTTCAAAGACTATGCACTAACTTGGGAAGGCTAACTGCTATAACAATCCCAACCTTTCAGTGGCTTCTCACAATAAAATGTTACTTTTCCCATTTCAGTGAGGCTTGCATGGGTTGGGGAAAACAAAATAGAAGGACTTAACTTCTTTGTCAAGGGCTCTGCCCTCCTCCAGGAGCTGGCTTCATTCAGCTGGTCAATGGGGAAAGAAAAGAGAACCACCTTTGGTTCCTAAGGACCAGGCTAGAGGAGTGTACCTGGTCGATGCTCCCATTCCCCTGGCCAGCTCTTGGATGCAAGGCTGCACCTGACTGGAAGGTGGTGCCTCAGAAGATTCTAGAAATGTCTGCCACAGTCCAAAGTCAGGAAGAGACTACACGGGCTTTCACTTTTAGTACCAACCATCGGATCAGTGAGGATTTAGAGGGGTAAGTAGAAATTGCTGTAGGATGTTCAAGCAGGAAAGTATTTCATATAGGAATCAGAAACCATTGGAAGAACAGATTGCACCAAGGTCAAGGAAGCTGCTGCCAATGTTCAGGAAACCAGGAGGGGCAGGATTCTCAGGGAGCTACCGCTGATAACCTCACTGTCCATAGTCCTCAAGTAGGTGGTTTCCAGGAAATGCTGGTGAAACTATCACATTGTCCTCTGTTGATGCCTGCATGTCTTCCTGCCACTACTGGAGCAGTAATGGCCCTTCCTCTCTTCCTTCAGGCAAATCTCACACAGGGGCCTCTGATTTGCAGACCTTAAACTGGACTATGGTGGCAAAGGCATCAGGAAATGTGGTTCTCAGTCCTTCAGCTGCCATAGAGGAAAGAACAAAGAAGAATATGAAGATAGTTTCAAGATGGCCATAGACAATCCAACTTGAATTTTTATTTTCTTTATAGAATTTTTTTTTTTTTTTTTGGATATAGGAAAGAGAAAACCGTGTGTGTTAGAATCCTATGCTTTGGAGCTTTATTCAGTCTTTCATTCACAGCTTTTAAACTCCCTTTTATGTCTCACAGCCAGTTTTCAAAGTATAATATTAGGAAAGTTAACATATTTTATTTGTATTTGAGAAGTTGTGCTTAGTTTGGGGGTTAAGAATAATTTGTTTCCTAAGAGGTTTTGATGAGAACAAATAAATATAAAAATCACTGGATTCAGCACAGATGCCATCTATCTACCATTAAATCAATGGGTAGTAACCAATCAATGACATAAATCAATATTAACATGTAATCCTTACCATTACCAACAACAGTGGCCTCACTCTTGTCTCTAATTTTCGCCCCAGCCTCTCAGGCAAGATCAGTCATATCATAGACTCTGTTATTTGGGGTGGGAGGCTGCGATAGACCTTTCTCAGTACAATGAGGGAATTTTTTTTTTTTTTTTTTTACTTTGCCTGGATTCTCTTGTTGCTGTTTTTTAAAACCATGACTTCAATTCAATTTAATAGTTCTTGGTGACTTTTTACTTCATCACTCACTGTGCTGAAGTTATACCACGGCTTAAGCGTTCATTTATGTAGAGAGGATTACAGTGAAACAAGTACAGTTGTAGATCACTATGTGCAAATATAACAATCAAAGTCTAGGACAATTCATAAATGCAAGCCTCAGCATATGCCTGCATATAGAAATGGAAGACGTGCAAATCCACTGGTACGAATGTCACTTTCTGGCTGGTGAGCAGAACCAAATAGTTCTGCAGGGCCTAAGAAAGGTTGATAGTTCTAGGCATCGGCGAGAGCAAACTGAGTCAGCCTCAACTGTGTCTTTTGTGGGGCTGAAAGCAGAATGTAAGCATTTTGCTTTTATTATGAATGATGAGAACATATTTAGTAATATTTACTAAAAAAACAATAATAATAACTAACACGTATAATGTTACTTATCGGACACTGAATAGGTACTGTTATTATTCACATTTTAAGATGCACTCTTTTGTGATGCAAATAAGTTAGTAAGTTGCCCAAAATCACAGGCAGTAGTCTGGTTTCAAAGTCCAGATTCTTACCCATTGTGGCAATATATGGCCCACAATTGTAGTCATTTTGACTGCCTCTGTGCACATAAAACATCTGCCTATATATCCAGCAATATCATACTCACTGAAGAAGTTTTTATAGGAAGAGATTAAATCAGTCACCCTATCTATTTTTACAATCCTGAATTAAGAAGTAAAGCTGGTCCTTCCTCTGACTGAGTCCCATCCATGTTAGGAATGATTGGCTTCCTATTGCAATTATGGTGCAAGCAGGGACAGGGAATATGGGAGATGGCCTTTAATGAGACTTTTTCCAGGAACACATCATGATTATAACATAAACATAAAAAGTTACCTTAGAGGATCAGGGTAGTTCTAGGCTATCAATATATCATTTCATTGCAACTGAATCTATCTATGTATGTATAATTTTAATACAAGTCTATCTATATCTATCTAATGTGTCAATTGGAAAATAATGTACTGATTAAATAAATGATAGTATATCTTTATAATGAAATGTGCAATTTAAAAACCGAGAAAGCCTTCTATATATTTATGGAAAGACATTTAAAATATAAAATATTTTACATTTAAAGTATAAAATAACATTTAGAGAAATTAATACATTACCATTTACATTAAAAAAGTTAAAAAAAAAGAGAAGCTAAAACTGTATTGGCTTACACAGGAACAAATTTTTTCTGGACAGATAAACAAGAAAATAACAATGGTAGTTACCTGCGAGGTGATGGAAACTGAAAAGATATGAAAATGATGGGAGAAAGACTCTTTACTATATGTCATTATTTCTTTTTTAATGTCTGAACCATGGAAATATGTTTCCTATAGTGAAAATTTATTAAAAAACTAAAAGAAGCACTTAATGAATACTTAGGTATAGACTCCTCCAGCTATATAGGTGGGGAGGATAGAAAAGGTAAGGTTCTCAAAATTTTTCTTTGGGCAAACAAAACATACACCACTTAACACTTACATAAACTGCAACATACAAGGAAACACAAATTAGGACACGACAAACTGCTGCCATAAGTGAAAAGGGCATGCAGAGTAATTGCATGCAGAGAATGTGCTGAGTATAATCAGAGATGTCTTTCTGAAGGAATCGAATTGCAGGTCTTGAGTGAACAGAGATATAGTGTCATAAACATGCAGCATTATGGCAACTAGCACACGTGTAGGGATCAAACTAAAGTTTTTAAACTCATCAAGTAAGATTGAGAGGCTGGGGCCTTGAGAGAGTAGAATATTGGTAGTTTGAGTCTTTCAACACAGGAACAGAAAGGGATTATATTCATCTTATTTATGTAGTTTGGCTTGGTCTTGGTTTATAATTTCTACCCTCTTAACTACCTGAATTCTATTACTTTTTATAATAGCTTTTAATGGGTCCTCTTAGATGTTCCAGGTACATATTTATATCACTTATGAAAGGCAATAATTTACTCCTTCCTTTCTAATTTTTATCTCTATAGTTTCTTTTTCTCTATATTAATGACACTGAGTGACACCTCCAATATAATTTTTAATAATAGTAGCGATACTGGGTATTTTTCTTGTTCCTAATTTAGAGGGAATCATGTAGCTGTCTATCGAGATAAGATATATTTTATTATGTTAAAGAGCCATTTTATTAAGTGTTAGTTATGTACTTAAGTGTTTTTTTAAAGTAAGTGTGGATGTTGAATTTTAATAAATGTCTTTTCAGCATCTATGGAAATGATCATATTTTTTTCTTTTAGACCTATGGACGCAATGGATTACAGTGATAGATTTACAATATTGAACCATCCTTGCATTTCTAGAATTATCTGTACTAGATTACATTCTATTTTTTAAGGTGTTGCTATATTCTTTTTGCCAATATTTTATTCTAAAGTTTTGTATTGATATACTTAAATGAGAGGTCCATATAGTTTTCTGTCAGGGGCTGTGTGGAATGAATTTAAAGTGAACTTGCGGTGTTTATGCCCTTGTATAATGAACTGGACTTGAGTGTGGGTTGGATCTATGACTTGCTTTTAACCAACAGAATATGGCAAAGGTTATGGGATATAACTCTCATATTTACATTACATTATATAAATTTCCATTTGGCTAGTAAACTCTCTCTAGAGTCTCTCATTTAATTGGTGGTTTGAACAATCAAACTGTCATGCATTCTACAACCACAAATGAATGAATTCAGCTAACAAGTGAGCTCAGAAACAAATATTTCTCTAATCAGGCATCCAGATGAGAATGCAACCCAGCTGATACATTTATGCAAGAAGATCCAGTTACACTGCACTTGGACTTCTGACCCATAGAAAATATGAAATCGTAAATGTTTTAGGTGCTAAATTTGTGGTAATTTATTATGCAGCACATAAACTAATACAGGGACAATCCTTATTAGGATATGGAATCAAGGTATCTTGTTTTCTGGAAAAGATTTGGAAGCTTTTCTTATTTATTTATACTCTTCTAAAAGTTTGGTAGAAACTCTCTGTTAACTTTTTCATCTTGTGATTTTAGAGAGGAAGCTCTTCCACAGTTTTCTCTATTTCTCCTATGTAGTTAGATTTTTCTATTTCTTCTGGAGTCAGTTTTGGTAAACTATATTTTTAAATAAAAATGCTCTTTTTATCCAGATTTTTTATTTATTGGTATTGAATTGGGCAAAATACTCTCTTAAAATTCTCATAATTTCCTTCATTTCTGAACTTAAAAAAATAGGCCAGTGAGTTCTTTAATCTATTTTTTCCAACCAATACAGTTTTGTGTGTTTTTATTGTTTTCATTTAGTTACTTATTGGTTTGCTTATTATCTAATTAATTCCATCTTTATTAATTCTTTTTAATATTCATTTTTATTTCTCTTCTTACATTTTAGATATATGCATATTCTGTTTGTTTTTAATCTTTGCCATTTATTGATAAAATATTTAAGACTACAGTATTTTCTCTGAACACTGTATTAGCTATACCTCATAAGTTCTAATATGAAGTGTTTGAATTATCATCATTTTTAGACATGTTATAATTCGAGATTAAATTTTCTCTTTTATCAAGTTGTTAAGAATTTTCTAACTTATAGGAAGTTGGGGCATTTTGTTGCTTTTGTTAATTTCTAGTTTCACTGCATTGTGATCGGACAATATTTTCTGTATTAATTTTATTCTTCAGAGTACACCGAGATTTTGTTTTTCACCCAGTATAATTGATATCTATGCAAAGTTTATGGACACTTGAAAATAAGATGTATTTTCTATTTTTAAGGTTCCGTTCTAGATACATGTCACTTGACTTCTGACATTAAATATTGCTGTAAAGATATATGAGGGAAGACTGTTTTCTCCTGTAGAAGTGATACCTTTCTCCAGCTACTTAAAGGATTTATTTTTTAAGTCCAGTAACTTTATTAAAATTGTTCAGGTGTTGAATATCTGTAACATATGACTTACCTTTTCTATTTAGACTCAAGTGCTTTTTAGTTTAGGAATGTATTCTTGAATTGTATATTTAAATATTTTATCTATTCTATTTTTCTTCTTTTACAGATTCCAATTATGCATATGGTGTGTCTCCATGTCCTGTTTTCTATTACCAACATTTTTTAATTCTTTTGAATTATTTATCTCAATCGTATTTTGCTTATTTTTGTCATTTATCTCATCTGTGTCCATTACTGTTTTTTTCCCCAAAGTATATTCACTTTTGAGCTCCTAATTCCTTCTTCATTTTAGTTTGTTTCATGGTACATTTTTTAAACCCGATAAATGGTTTTGTTAATAAATTTTGCTGCTTGTATCTTCTTTTATTCTTATGGCTTCTCTGAATAGATATGTGTTAATTTCTTCTTATGGTTTATTATCATATGAATTGCGTATTTGTGGACCTGTAATAATAAGAGTTTCCTAAAGTGGGAATGGGACAAGGTAGTGATCTACGGTAGCTGGTTTTGTTTTTGTTTTTGTTTTCTTGGTAAGAGATCCTGCCTTATCCTCAATTACCACAAACCTAGATGACTTCATGCAGATATGGCTTTCTGTATGATTTTTTTTTTCCGGTAAATCCTTCTCTTTTTGATTTAATCGTTCCATTTGGTTAGGGGTGAGGGATAATGTCTTCTGCATTCAACTAGCTCACTCCTGTTTTTGCAAACCCTTTTGAAAGTATAGATAAACATTTTGACCCTCAGGTGTAACTCTCCCCATTACAAAGTGTCTTTTGATCACGCCCTCAGCAATCTGCCACCATCATGTTCTTACTCTCCACTATTCTCCACTTCCTTCCGTGCAGCTTCTGTATGAACTCAACTGCTTTTGGCAACTTTCAGAAATTTTGTAACTCCAAGTGTTAAAAATTGAATTTGTACTTTTTTGTTTTTAATTTGCTTACATTCCTTTTGATAGTACCCAAGAATAAAAGAAGAGAATTCTGAATATAAATTGCCATGTCCATACTAGAAGTCAGTAAATACTCCTTGAGTGACTGATAATCACCTCTACAGTGTAACTACATATTTACTGTGCTGTGGCAAACATCTGGTTTTATTTTTAATTTAAAAAAATTTTTTTTTTGTTCTGCTTCTTCTCCCTCATACTGTGATTATGATGGGGACATCAATTTCATTTCTATTTTTCCTGAATACAAGGATAGGCACAAGATTTTATCCCTTAAGGCAAAGTACTTAGCTCAATTTAGGCACATGACCCAAGCAGCATCAATCAGAGCTCTTTAGGGAGATTATGATAGACCGAAGGGATATGATCTTTCTTTATTCCAGATTTTGGGCTATACGAACCCTGTAAGCCTGGTGCTCTTTGTGGTTATGTTTTACTTCACATAGGAAAAGGCTTACCTGAAAGTGAAGAAATGGGGGGAGAGAGGACAATTTCTGATGACAATTCCTGAGTGCCTGTATCCAATTATGCCTGAAACCAGTCTATATTGTTATGTGACCCAATAGAGTCTCTCTTTTGCTTAAACTACTTTGAATTGGGGTTTTGTCTCTTGCAATCCGTACAGACAAGGATGATTCTGGAGTCTTTAAGTTTTTCAGATTTGTTATTGACTTAGAGATATTTTTTTCTAAAATTCAAAACATTTTCGTGCTATTTTGATCCATGAATGATTTTAAGGGATTTTAATGTTTAATTTAATGATACTTTCATATGTATACAATTTATTCTAGAATTTATTTTCTCATATTACATCATTAAAAGGCATTCTTAGATTTCTACATATTAATTATAACTGCTTAAAAGAAACTTTACTTTGTTCAGACTGCAAACATTTATGAGATTTTCTTAAGAATGTCAGATAATCTGCCCACTATTCTGACTTCCTTTGATGTGTTCCTTCAGATGTAGCTCTGAGTTTCAAAATGTACATCCAATAATTTTCTATTAAGTAAAATATAGCTAGGTGACATCATTACTTTGAGAAAGAAGAACATTGCACAGTCTTGAATTCCTAGGAGGTAAACTTGCCTTTAGTAGATGTGTAATGCCAGACCAGTGGTTATTTTCCTGTGATGCTAGAGCCAGATGGAAATATTTGCAACTCTCTATGCCACAAAAGACCTGAGCAATTATAGATACTGGAGGTCACTTCACCTCCAATGACTACTTGGTGGGAAGTGCGGTTTTTCGGTGTCTAAGAATGAAAAGAGACTTGTGTAGAAGCAGTGTTCCTTACTGAAAAGCAAGATTTACAATTTATGAATCTGGTTTTTGGCCATGAAGCAAAAACTTTTCTATGGCCAATGCAGGCAAAGTTGTACTTCAAAATCAGATAGGTCTTAGATTAAGCTTACTTCTATTGCCATCATTAGATATCTCACCAGTAAAGAATTGCCCTTATATTGACAAGTGACTCTTTGATAAGTACACTGGCTTTTGCACAATATCTACATACTTTAATAAAAAGATCGTGTGTGAATTAAAATAGAATTTGGCCAATATTTTTAATATAAGATTTTTTGGTACTGACTATATGACTATATGCCTAAACTCTCTTACTATATTAGACACAAATCCTTAGATAGAAATGATCTTTTAAAAACATTTAATAATATAGTATGCATATATAACAAACATAAATTTCTTATTCTTTAGAAATCTGAAATAATGCTGAAACAAATGATCATGGAAAAGGATAAATTATCTATTATTTATTTTAAAAATTCAATTTTTCACAAATATAAGTAAAAATTAATAATTACACATTACCTAAAACAAAAGACTGGGGCTCAGTGGAGATGCTAAATTCTAGAATGATAAGCTCCCCTAAGAGTTCATCGACTAAGAATGATTGTCCTGAACCCACAGCTCTATGGGTCTGGAATGCTGGGTCTGAGCTATGTCTTAGGAGGAACCAACTGGGATGTGGGGAAGGTGGGCCCATAAGACAGTAATAAAAGGAATCTGAGGCTTTCAGCCACAAAGTTAGTTCAGAATCCCCTCTTCCTTTCTCATCTTCATGATCAATGGATGTTCATGTCCTTCCCCTTCCTCCAGACACACTAGATACTACTATTGTGATTAGTTTTCTTCTTCTAAGCTGTTCTCAGTGTTGGTTTTAACCTGATTTGAACTGATAAACATATTAGGGCAGGGGGCATAGGTCATCCATGGGAGCTCTAGTGTGGCCCAGGGTTGTCCTGTATGTTTTTGAATAACAATATGCATGACTCAAGATTTGAAAGGAAGACTACTATAAGAGCAAATTTTATTTAGTGCTTACTAACAAGTAGCATTTTATATGTACTATTGCATGAAAATGCCATTATTAAATAACAGTGCTTATAAGATGAGCACTGATATTCTTCCCATTTTACAGAAAAAGGAACTGAGAGCTAGAACAAATTGCCCAACTTTACGCAACTAGTAAGTAGCTGACTGGGAATTCAAACCCAGGTATTTTGTCTTCAGAGTGTAGGCTTTTAATTGCTGCGTTCTACTTTCTCCATCATGGTGTTTGATCCTTACATATTAAAGTGTTTTGAGGAGAACACAAATTGAAGGAAAATTTGAGGGTAGGAATATTTGAGAGAAGGAAGATCGATCCCTAAAATCAAGACAAGCTATCAGGGAGCAAGAACGAGTTACTAAGAAGAAGCTGGAAGGGAAAGGGCTAAAAAATCTCTCTCTCTCTCCCCCCACTCCTTCCTCTTCCCCTCACTTTTCCCTCCCCTTCCTTCCTTCCTCTCCCCCTTCCCTTTCTCTTTCCTCTTCCCTTTCCCCTTCTCCTCTCTCTTCTCTCTCTTTTTCACTCTCTCTCTCTCTCTCTCACTCTCTCCCTCTCCCTTCCCCTCCCTCTTGCCCTCTCTCCCTCTCTCATAATCCTGAATGTATTAACACAGAAGCAGGCTCAGAGGAAGCAGAAATGAACAGAGAAGATAAAAAAGATTAAAACATTATTTTTTACACTCTAAATTGAGAGTGAATTTTACAATTTGAAATATAAATGATTTAAAGTCCATCAAATGAAACTGAGATAGATTTTCAGGAACCAAGCCATGCAGTAAGTTACCAGACAGGTCAAATTTGTATCCACTTAATGATTTGTTTGAACCCAGTGCAAAAATAGCTTCCATGGTAAATAAACATAAAAACTGAAAAAAAACATCTTAAAGCAATATACAAAGTGTTTCTTATTAAATTTAACTACCACGAATCTAACCAAATTAAATAATTTAGGGAGAGTTTTAACATAAAAATTAAACATGTGCTAAACTTATCTTAGTTTATAGTTTATTTAATATAAACTTTCAACTTTAAAAAAAAAAACATTTTTAAAAACTTTTTGCATTCCTCTGTGGTGGAGATGTTTATTTGTGTTTTAATCATCAGCATGCCATTGGTCATTTCAATACTGAAAAGATTAAGTGCAAGAAAGATGAAAATAACATTATTGCCATAAATGTGTTTTAAGATAGAGTTTTTCTTTTGCTCTGGTCAAAAAAAAATCTTTTGATGTCATTAATAGTATTTCAGGCACTTCTGGCAAACCTAAATGTTGGGAATGATAAATGGAGTATTGTGAAGAGATGATATTAATATTGTGTTGGGCAAGAAACCTAGGAATGTCTGAATCATCTGCCAGACCATTAACCCCTCAGTGGGAGGTCGTTGGGAGAGATAATGTGCAAGACAACGCTTAGCAAAAGCAATGATTAATGCTTTTTTATTTTTAGCTAGCCTTCTTTGCAGCATGTCAGTGAGTTAGAAAGGGTAATGCACAGTAGTTCTTTCCTTCTTACAGGTAGACCCAACTTGTTTAAAACCAAAGCAGGACATATGTGAGCTTTGTCCACTTTGGCCCTAAAGACCAAACTCAAGACTCAGATCTTACCACCACTATGTACAGTGAGATAAATACAAAGCATATCCATCAATACCAGAGAAAAGGGGAGAGTGAGTAACCAAGAGAGAACTTTTTGGACAAGGACAGGAGTTTTGAGCTCAACTGCCCCGTAGTGGAATAAATATCCCCAAGGGAACAAAATGAAAGTGACCAGAGCTGCTCAGAGCTGTCCTGGATTTCTTATCATTCTGGTTGAATAAATGAAACTGATGTCTACTCAGAGCTATGAAGAAAAAAAAGTAAGCTAAGGTGATAGAAAGTGACAGGGAGGCAGTGGCTATTTTAGATGTTGGCGATATTTAAGTACATGTAAGTGACATTTAAGTAAATACCTTTTTCGCATGAATGAATAACTCCAGCAAAGATATGAAGAATGTTCCAAGAAATTGGACTACATAGGGTAAGGTCTTAATATAGAAGCAAACTGGAGTATTGTAGAAAGAGCAAGAAGTTTTGTGTGGCTGGAGTGGGCTGAGGGAAGAGGAGAGGGATATAAGATGAGCCTGGAGGGAAGACAGTGGCCAGATGACATAGGGCTTGTAGGCCATGCAAAAGAGCTTGAATTTTATTCTTACTATAATGGGAAGCTCCTGGCAGACTTCTAAGCAGAGTGTGATCAGAATGTATTTGTTTTGAAAAGGTCGCTCTGACTCTTCTGCTGAGAACAGATTCTAGGAGGACAAGAATGGAATTAGGGAGACCAATAAGGAGGGAATTCTTGCATTTGTTTAAAAGACGAGGTGGGTGTGAACTAACAATCCAGCATCCAACTAGAAGTAGGACTGTCTCCCTTCAGAGACAAATTTAGCAGTGTCAGAGATATCCCTCAAGCATCATTGGGACTATTTCCCTAAGTATTGGCTACTATGTAGCCACAGTGGACCAATAAAAAGGTTAGTTCAGTCCCCAAAGACTTTTATGAATGCCTGTTTAATGTTAGGTCCAGAAGCTTCTGATAGGGATCAGTACAGGCTATGAATATTCCCCAAATGTAACATTGTACAATATCTTTAACTGTTACCTTCCATTCTATTTTCCATTTTGAAAAATGTTCTAATTTAATCCAAGTTCACCAGAAAGGGTTATGCAATGAGCGCCAGATTACAACCCAAGTAACTCAATGCCATCATCAAGTATCTGATGTTTCTTACTACCTATAAAATTCAATAAGTGGAATAAATATTCCCAAGGGAACAAAATGAAAGTGACCAGAGCTGCTCTCACAAAAGTCCCTACAATGAATCAAATCCCTTAATTTCTCACAAATAAATTTTACTCTCCCAAAATGAATCTTCCTTTTCTTGATCCCACTGAGAAATGAAAGTCTGCAATATTAAAATAAAATATTCATACAAAGGCCATCTTCCTGCCTGCTCCTCTCATTCCATCCCTGAAGCCTTTGTAGCAACTTCAGACAATTACAGAGCCTGATCATTCTATCTCTAATTCTGTCATAATTTTCATTTTTACAAAATAACTGTGGGAATATTGCTAATCTAACCTGATATCCATTCAATACTAAATCATTCCGTGTCAATTCCCTTCAGTGTCAATTTCAGCTTTTCTAGAAGAAGAGCCTGAGACCTACGGAATATCCTATAAAAGCCTCTCATCAAAATCAGAATAAAATAACTCCAAACCATGGCCCCTTGGAGCCCATGTGATCTCCTCCCTATCTGCCTCTACAAACTCATCTTGTAGCACAGGCTCTCATTTGGTGTTTTCAGGACTACATAGGGGAGCCCATTTTCCCAGTTTTCCCAGTACTTTCCTTGAGTTAGCAAGGTCTTGTGTCCTGAGAACCCCCTCAGTTCTGGGCAACCAGGGGTGGATGGTCACTCTACCGCAGGTTTGCTTTCTTTTTCTCACACATGCAGGCTGGTTTCTCTGTATGGAACATGCTTCTCCCAGATGCCTCTGTGGCTCACTCCTTCTCATCACACAGTTCTCTATTTAAAAAAAAATGTTTTCAGAAACAGTGCCTTTAAATCACCTGCATTATTATTAATAGACTTTATTATTATCTGATATTATATCTTTTATTTTTCCAGTTAATTAGTTATTGTATGTCTCCTCCTCTAGTATGTAAACTCTGTTAAATACTTTATCTTCTTCTCTGCTATATTTCTACTTGTGAGAAAAGTGCCTAACACATGAAAGGCTCTCCAAAAATATTTGTTGAGTGAATAATTTTTCTATTCTGTTCTAGTCTTCATGTCCTAAACCATAGGGGTCATAATCATCAGTACCAACAAAAACAGAAATTGTATTTGTTCAATAATTTAAATTTCAGAACTAGTAAAATTTTATGAACTATGGCAGGCCAGCAAGTAGGGGAAGTCATTGAATTCAGTCAGTCCATGGTGAAAGGCTTAACCAGATGGACAAACAATTTAAGTGGTTTAAAACCATATTTAAGAAAGAAGTTGCTTACTTCATGTTCTTTTGGAACTGTTATGACTCATCTCCTCCTTTCTAACAAGAATCGGTTCTCCAAAATGGGGATTCTACCTTCTGTAAATTTTGCATATAGTTTTGCACAGGGCAAAAAGCTTGTCACCTCCTTGAACCCTTATTCCAAGAATATCCAGTACCAGATGCCAAGAACAAGGTTTGGAAGCTTCTTCAAATTCTGGGTTCTTTGTTATTTCTAATTCTAAGATTTTCCAAAATAGAATTGCTCCTTGACCCACAGCTTTGTTCAGCTCAAATTACGACACCAGGCCATTTAGAAACCCTCCCTTCCCTCTCTCCAGTGTTCCTACATATGTTCTTAGATTCTTGAGCCATTACTAGAAAGCCTTATACACCATAATGATGGCAAATAATTTTGCAATGCCCAAAGAATATTAGGCATGAGAAGGTGGAATATACTCTTTTATCTTAAATTCCATTCTTCTGTTGCCAGGTACGAGGCTTAATAACTTGAAAGTCCCTTCCAGGAATGGACAACTGACTTCATTTTACACAAATTGACATACATCTTACCCAAGCCGGCCTCTCTTTAACCTTACAGATGAACAAAAGGCTAGAGGAGTGGAGAGGCCAGCATAGGGTGGCTACATCACTGCACTTCCAGAGGGTTCTCTAGTGACTCTGCCAAGAAGGTAGGTGGACCCCTGATGATAGGTAGATTGGAACAGCCTGCTTTAAAATAAGCACTGGGAACCTGGATACAGAATGTTTACTGTGTCATCTCCTGGAGGTGACTAAGTGGGCAGGCATCTCCAGGAGCCTCGCCAGGAGAGCCCTGCCTAGAAGTGACACGTCCCTGCCTCCCACACTATGCTTGCTTTCCTGACACTGAGTACACATGGAAGCAGGAGATACAGCTAGTCTATTAGAGGTGCTATCAAAACCACAAAAAGCTAAAGGCAGAGACCACCACAGTTTGTTTTCAAATTCTGTCTTTCAAAACCATGTTTTCCCCTAAAATGTGTGTTCCTCATTGGAGGAAAATTGTGATGTTGGTTTGCTGCTTGCAGAAAATGCCAAGGCACATCATTGCAATGGGAGCTCCCTTGTAGAGGCTGCAGAGAGTCAGTTGTGTAGGAGTGGGCTTTTCCACCTGGCAAACCTCTGGAATTTCAAAGGTAGAACTTAGCCCCCTTCCCATTTTTCCCTCTCCACAGACCTCAATCCTCCTCAACCTCAGGGACTTCGGTCTGTGCTGTAAGAAATGAAACATATTTCCCAATGTGTTTTCTTTCTTTTTTAATAAAAATATCAAAGGCATACTTATCAGTGGCTGAGGAGGGAAAGCTGCGGCAAAGGCTATTTTTTAACTGGAACATGCCCCGTGCTGTGACACACTCATCCAGGGGCGGCAGAAGATTGATGGCTGGACATGTGGAGGGAACTGCCACTGATTGAAATCAGACAACTGCAAACTGTGAGGGAAGCCAGGGGAAACCATTTTAACCACAGCCATCCCGTCTTAGCACATTTGGACAGGGCTTTTCCTCGGCCTGCCATCTGCACCACAGAACTCAGAGGGGCTTGGCAACGTGAAGCCAAAGGCAGAGTGAGGGTCTGTGACAGCTTCAAAGCTACATCCCTCTATGTCTCTATCTCACCTGCACCTTTTTAACAAGCCCACAGCCAAGCAATTACCCATCACAGGCCTTAGAACCCCACAGGGAAAGCAAGCAGTCCACTTTCACAAGCTCAGAGGAGAGATAAAAATGATAAACCCCACTGTTCTCCTGGCCTAAATCTCTGATGTTACCGTCCTTTAATTTTGTGCAGGATTCTTTTATTTGCTTTTCAATGAGCAGGAGCTGAGAGGAAGGAAGTCATGGGAAATTGTCAGTGCATTACTTAGTACCCATCACCAGGATCGCAGCCAGAGTTCAGGGTTGTTAACAATTGTGCAGCTATGCACTTGAACTGAGACATTTTTATTTCATTAGGGGTGTCAGTTTACAGCCATTAGCTAAGCAGATTGGCCAGGACCAAAAGGCCTTTTTTTGTTCCTTATCACCAAATCTCTCTTCCATTATTCAGGTCTTTAAAAAAGAGAGAAAGGGAGGGAGAGCCACTTTAAACGCATTATGTTTTGTGACTTGTTTCCATCCCCTGGCTCAAACAGTTGAAAACAGATTTTATTAGAAATCATTATTTAAATTCCTGCCCGGGAGCATATCGATCTCCCGTGTATAATGGTTCCCAGATCACGGAAAGGAGCAGAGAGAGTCTCCAATGGGCCGACATAATGTCAGTGACAATTCATTTTTTTGCCAGTTAGGATGCTGGTTTAATATCCTGAAAAAGGCACTTAACACCACCCTTTCATAACATCTGTCAGGGCCCGTCCAGTGGCTTGTTTCTCACACTGTGGGCTCCCAGGCAGTTTGGGGCCTTTCTCTGAAACATGCTTCTCTCGGAGGCCACGGAATTCCTCAGACATTCAACCAGCCCCAGCCCCGGGGGCTGAACACTCGCAGACCAGCTGTTACAACTTTCCAGGGCACTCCTAAATTTTCTAAATGTGTGCCATATAAAAATAAAATTTAGGACAGTGAGTGTTCAGGAGTTTTGTATATAAGAATATAACTCATCCCGTGTGTATGGCCTATTATTTCCACATTCTTCCATAGCACTCAGTTTCATCTTGGTCCTCAGAACAGTTCAGCAGGAATCTCAAGATGTAAAATTTGGGTCAAGTGGCCATTTTTTCCCTTTTCTCCCTTACCTTTTTTTTAAAGTCTCATTTTTGTTTGGGAAATTTTTTAAAATATAAAAATGTCAGTAGAAAATTATACACTATGATTTAGCTATTGTTAAAATTTCATCTCATTTGCTGTAATTTGTTTACTCACACTATTATACTCACACATAATTTACACATTATTATACATATTCTCACACACACACACACACACACACATGCTAAATGGCATTCACACTCTCACATATGCACAAATGTATACACTCATGTAGTTTTTTCTGAGGATTTGAAAGTAAGTTGCAGACATCCTGACATTTTATCTCTAAGTACAACAGTGAAAATTTCCTAAGAACCATATAATAATACTCTTAGCATAGCTAAGAAAATTAACAATAATTTTATGATATAATCTACTATCCATTCCATATTCACATATCTCTGATTATCCCTAGTAGACTTTTATAGTTATTTTTTCTCCTAACCCAAGATCCAGTCAAATTCACACACTGCATCTGGTTGTTTTTGTTGTTTTGTTTTGTTTTGTTTTGTTTATGATGACTTTTTAAAAAGTTCAGGTCAGTTGCTTTTTAGAGTATCCCTTCATATCTTTGGTAAACTTTGTTCCTGAAATAAAACATACAGCAAAGTGCCCAAGTTCTAAGTAAACTGTTTCATTATTTTTTATAAAGCGAACATACCTAGGTAACTTGTACTCAGATCAAGTTACATGACATTGCCTGGACCCACATGCCCCACTCAAGCTCCATCCCAGTCATTGTCCTCAGCAAAAAGCAGCCACTATTTTGACTCTATCACCTTAATTTTCCTCCCTTTTATCCCTCAAACTATGTTCAGTTAGAACTGCAGGTGGCACAGGGCGTCTGCTCTGGATAGAGTACTGATGAGATCTCTTTTAAGTACATACTACACTGAAATTGATTTTTCATCTATTTCAGAGCTCTGATATAGACCTGTCCTTAAAAATAATTATGCAAATACCTCTTAATCTATATTAGCCAGTGAAATAAAAAAAAAAAAATTAAGTGATTTTTTCCTCCTTCCAAGCTGCAATTCAGTCATGGTCTTCTCTATACTTTTTAAAGAACCCATAATATTGTTAAAGTTTTAATATTATTTCTCAATTGGATAATAACTTAGAAAAATATTATGTAAGTTGCATTGGATTCCCTGAAAGTTTAGCAGTGTTTTTTTTTTTTTTAAGAAAAAATAAGAATAAAACCTTAAGAAACTTAGATCTTAGGATGCCTTCTACTTGTTCTGTCCTTAATTTTATGAAATTAGGCTATAAAACAAAAAGAAGATCACTGAATGGACTACATCATTATGTTATAACCAAAAAAAAAACAAAAAACAAAAAAACCTTGTTACTTAGAGCAATCGAAAAAAGGTTCTTCAGGAGTAAGCAATGAAAAGAATATATCATATGGCATGGCCTGCTTTAAAACCATTGCTTCTCTCTGATGATTTATTTTTGCCAAGAGGTAAAGAATTACATGTCTTTTAAAAGCCATATTCTGCATTTGTTATAGTTGTTGAATCTCTATATTCATAGTATTTTGGTAGATATAAAGGAATATTTTATACAAAAATTCTAAGTTTCAGGAGATAAGTGATGATTTTTAAACATTCATTTTATATTTACTACACGTGTAATCAACTTCCATTTGACTGAATCTGACCACAGAAGAGTGGTAGTTGCCTTTTTATTGTGGTTCTTTAATTCCCTGACAAATATTATTAGTGTTTTTCTCTGAATATAATATTATTTTGGAAGCCTTCTCATAACACAAAGGCAAAAAGCTCAGAGTTGGCTCAGATTGACTCACAGTTTTTGTTTGAATGCCACAAATTACAGTATTTAAGAAATGGACCAGAGTCATCATTTTGAAGGAAAAAATGATAACAGAGTTCAAATAAAATTGGAACAGATATTAGGATTTGATGTCGCATTCTTATAGAGATGGCCCTGAAATCTTTAAGGCAATGAGAGGTTACAAAGTAGGGTTTACCATCTCATTTAAGTAATGGCCTCTTCCACCACATTAAGGAGTTTAACCAATTTCCAACTTAAACCTGATAGCAACTACTACAAGCTGACAAATCATCACACATCCTCAATGATATCCAACACAAATTTTTTTTGACATTTGTAGAAATCCCAATATGGCTGCAGTTTTATAAACTGTTTCTCAACTCATCTCATTCAAGTTATCATTCTCTTTTCTCTACATAAACTGTTAACTAATTTCCCTAAGTGAATTAATAAGACATAATTATTAATCTTCCACACAAAAGCTTTGAAGTAGAATTTTTAGTTTTAACTTTGGTTATGTAATACAACAATTATATGTAATTTTAGCACTTTCGTGTAATAAATAAATAATAAAAATATTCAAACTGTTCCAATAAGCCTAGAAGTCAAATGTTACTGATAAGCAGTAGATGTTTCTATATTCACGTAATAGTCACATGTTGCAATATATTTGAATCACTTGCAGAAAACAGTGATCTGTAGTTCAGTACATAGTAAAGCAATTAGATCTCTATTGTGACTTAATATTAAATGTCTCCTTGTTAAGCCATTTTATAATAAATACCTTGTGTTTTTAAGAGTATAAAAAAAGTGGTGTTAAAAATATACTACAGTGAAGCTATTTTCTAAAAAATATAATACTTATTGCTTTTATTATGGAAAATTTGCTGTAAAATGCTGAAATTCACTGAAACTATGAGAACAAGAAAGGTGAAAAATAGAAACGTGCAAAGAAACAGTCTAATATGAAACTGATATTAGTAATAATAACAACAGCAGCTAATATTTACTATTACCGTCGTAGAAAAGATACCATTACTCTTAGTGGGATGTGATCTTAAAAGATGGTTATTAACATTTTATTTTGCAATCAAAGACATTAAAAGATATGATTTGCCTAAGTTTACATAGGGAAGTAATGGAAAATTTAAAAACCTATTCATATTGCTAATATTTCCTGTGTACTATGTGATACACACTGCACTTCACCTCTGGACTCCTAATCCATTGATTTTTCTTTTATTCTGGAAGAATGTTTTGGTTGTAACTACATAAATTTCCACTCAAACTGGCCTGAAAAATGAGAGAGTATTTATTTGTTCATGTGGCTGAAACAATTTTGGAGGAAGTGTAGTTATTTATCTATTTGTTTTATCTCCCAAAAGCCCACTTCATACTTTGTCAGGCTCTCCATAATTCCAAAAGCAAGTGCTTTCTCACCTACATCGAGGGGAAGAGAGGGAGCAATAAAGAGAAAGAATCAAACTGGGTTATATGACCATTCCTGGCTCTACTGGGTGGCCGGAAAGGCTAAAAACATAGTCTGGAAAGAGAGATCTGCTATTTTTCTAACAACTTTTTAATGAGTTTATAATAAAACTGTAAGTTAAAATATAGTTTTGAATAAGATTATGTTGACATTTCTCTAACTACTTTTGGTTGATGTTATTTTTCTTGTTATTGTGATAAGAACACAACATGAGTTCTATCCTCAAAAATTTTTAAGTGCAGAATACAGTATTGTTAATTATAAGTACAATGTTTTATAATACATCTCTAGAAGCTATTCATCTCGTATAACTGAAACTTTATTCCTGTTGAACAACTCCCAATTTATCCCTCTCTCCTGCCCCTGGTAACTATTTTAGTCTCTGTTTCTATGAGTTTGACTGTTTTAGATACTCTAATCAATGGAATCATGCAGTATTCGTCCTTCTATCACAGGCTTATTTCACTTAGCATAATGTCCCAGGTTTATCCCTGTTGTCACATGTGGCAGGATTTGATTCTCTTGTAAGGTTGAATAATATTCCATTGTAAACACACACCACATATATACCACCCATCAACAGACACAGATTGTTTCCATATCTTGGCTGTTATAAATACTGTTATAATGAATATGGGAGTGAAGATATCTCTTAATGATCTTGATTTTAATTCCTTTGGATATATACCCAGAAACATGAATGCTGGATCATACAGTAGTTCTATTTTCACTTGTTTGGCAAATAACCTGATTTAAAAATGGGCATTATACTTGAATAGACATTACTCCAAAGAAGACATGCAAATGATCAATAGGTATATGAAAAGATGTTCAACACCACCAATCATCAGTGAAATAGAAATCAAAACCACAATGGGATAACACCTCAGACCTGTTAGGATGAGTATTAATAAAAAATAATAATAACAAGTATTAGAGAGAATATAAAGAACTTGAAACTCTTGTATATGGTTGGTAGAAATATAAAATGGTATAACCACAGTGGAAAATGGTATAGAGGTTTCTCAATTAAAAAAAGATGGTTATATTTTTGTGTGTCTCCTTAATCCCTCACTTGAAATACTCATTTTTGAATGCCAAAACAAAAACCATAGTTGAGACTATGAGAGATATAAACGTGGTGTTTGGGTGGAAAAAAGTCAGTAAGTTGAGAAGGAGAAGGAGGAAAGAAGAAAGAAGAAAAGCAAAGAAAGGAAAAAAGAAAAGAAAAGACAAAGGAAAATCTGTTTGAGTAAACTAGGAGAGAGGAAGCAATATGAAGTAAATTCAGAATCTATGGTCATTAAATTCTAGAAGCATCAACATCATGAAGCTTCCATAGATAACATCAATGATATTTTCACTTAAAGAGTCATTATTTTCTGACTTATTTGAGTCTTAAATTTAAGCATAAAAGGACAAAAGAAGAAAAAAATGTGGGTGTGACCCTAGTACACCAAAATATGCTTAGGCACCAAACCTCAGGTATATATTTTATGCAGATACTTGCCAGAAAATAAAGATAAATTTTAATGTCATTTTCTTTTTCCCATCAAAATGAAGATGTCCTTGAAATAAAAAAGATCTGATCAAATCAAGGACAAAATTAGAGGTAGGAGGTATTTCTAATTAAATTACTTCCTAGTCTTAGATTCTCCAGCTTACTAGATCATTTTGTTTTACAATGCAAGAGAGCAACAAGGCAACAAAACAAGAAAAGGGACAGGAGAAAAAACTTTATACAGAGGAAGAAAGTGAAGAACACCATGGAGGACTTTTTGGAACCATTTTCATCCTAAGGTATTTCCAAAATTTGACATGCTATTCCAAATTTTTTTGCTGTATCCATGCCCTGCCTCCTGTAATAATTACGGTCTCAGAAACTAAGTGGATCATGGATTTGTTCGATTTTTTTCAATGCTATCTTCTGAATATAGCTATTTTCTCTAAAAGTCATTTTGAGGAAGTATAAAATATTGGCTTGGTTTAGTTTCAAAATGTTTTTCTAAAACAGTGTGGTCTAACTAGAGTTTCTTCTTTACTACTTTTCATTCTTTAACTCCTTTGCTATTTGGTTTTCAACTCCAAATATCAAATTGAAACTGCTCTCTCGGGAATCACCAGTGACCTCCTAATCACCAAATTTCGAGCCTTTTCTTTATCTTCATTCTTCTCAACTTCTCTGTAGATGGTGGTCCTCAAACATGACCACACACCAGGGGATTCTGAAATAAAGTTAACATTGAGAATTACCATTACAGCTGGTTATAATAACGATCACCTGAACTCTCCTGAAGCTCTTTCTTCCTTTGGTTATGCTTTGGTTCTTCTGTTATAATTCTGAACACTTCCATGTCTGTTGCATATCCTGCTTTCTTAAATTCTAATTGCATCTTTCTCCTTATCCACAAAGTTTTAAAAACACCCTTCCAAGTCAACATCTGCTCCAGCTTTTTTCCAAAACTCCAACTTGCATTTCCTATAACCAGCTACAACTAGCTACCTGAATATTCTAATAACTTCTTAAATTAAAACTCATCATTTATTCACTCACCAAACCCATCTCTTTCTCTTTCCCAAATAGTTCATCTTCTTGATTTTCCTTTTAAAAAATACTTTAAATAGTAATAATAATACAGTTTAATAATTTTTAAAAATCTAATGTCAAATCCTGCAAGAGACAAATGAAATAAGAATTCTGAGGGTTGAGCCTGATCATCGGCATTTTAAAAAACTTTCCAAGTATTATAATGTCAAGATTGAGAAATACTATAATCAAAATTCAGTATTTCATGAACACACTCTGCTTTTACTCATGTTTTCCCATCATGCAGAGTATGACTCCTCCAAATGCTAACTCTGGAAATATTACATATTCTCCCAGAAAGTCTATCTCAACACTTCTTCTTTCTTAGATAATCCAAATTCTTATTGCTAGGAATAAGTTCTCTCTTAAAAATCTAAATAGCAGTTTCTAATTCTTCTGTTACAAAAATCTCATTATGCTGTATATCATAGCAGCTTCTTTGTTTTATTTCTTCATTGAATGAAAGTTCAAGAACAGTAATTCTGACGCTGTACACTGCATAAAAATGTCTAGGAAGAAGGCCAAACCATTCAAAATTCTTATTCAATAACCTGGATGGTTTCCAGGCTATTGACATACACATAGGGCAACTCTGCTGTAGATAATCCTAGAATCACACTTTGAGAAGCATTCTCTCAGAGAAATCTGTGCCGTTCTCACTGCACTCTATACCTCTGGCAGTACGCTGCATATAACGGATGCTCAGTGTATAGTGAATAACTGGGCCAACACTGATACATGATTAATAAGAGTTATCTCTCTTCAGCATAATGAACTTCGAGAGTTTATCCCCCCCTGGGTGGTTACAATTCCTCAAGACCTCAAATCTCTCCATGAAACTCTTTGAGAAACCACCAGCAAAGATAATGTTTTTCTAGCCTCTTTTTTACCATTCATCACTCCCTGATGCTATTCCTATAAAAGCATGTTCTTCCAGATCTGTTCAATCTTATCCATGAAATAAGTTGAGGATTTCTCACAGTGAGAAACATTTGACTTTGTTACTATGCCAAGCTCTCTGAATTAATCACACTGTCTGCAGATTGGAATGGTTCCACTGGTCTGGATTTCATAGTTATTTAAAGCTGAGCAGACAAAGATTGTTCGGCTATGGAAAAGGAACTCACAGACTCTCTAAGGCATAATCAATTGGATTAGGAGTCCCTCTTCTGAAGCTGGTTTTGTAACTTTGTCTCTTCTGAATTTTTCCAGTCACCAGTCATTTGGCCTTTCAAGCTCAATTGAAGAGAAAGTGCATTGCTCACCTATTATTCAATAGGTGAAAATAATTATAATATAATTAATAGAAAATTTAATTGTAAGAATAATATTTCTTTTCCAAAAGCAAACATTAAAAATTATAGACTTATCTTGCTTTCAGATTCTTTAGAGAACAGGAAAATTGTTTCCTTTGATTTACATTATAATACTAAATGCAATGCTATGTTGTTCTTTATATCACCATGGCTTAGTGTGAGAATGTTTTCATTAAGGTGGAAAGCAATAAAGAAAAGTTTTGCCTGATTGTATTACCACCCCTTTATCCTCCAGCAGCCTTTTTAATTAAGAAAGAGCAACCATTATAAAAAATCAAAGTGGAAAAAGCAGGAAGCAGGAAATATTTTTAAAGCATTGTGTTGTTTTAAGATTACCTAAAGAAAATATAACAAAATGAATTGAAATTTAATTCTATTATTACTGCAAGAGTAGAAAGGTGATTTTAAGTCAGTTTTATTCCCTTATTAACAGTTTTATGGATTTTTTATACTTAAAAATATGGGCAGTGTTATAACTAAATAGCTTCAATAATGTGAGAGCTAGGATACTTGAGATATATGAACATCAAGATCTTTCTGGGCTCAGAGAGAGATATAAATCTAGATGATGTAGTCTGCAGAATAATTTATTGATAGAAAGTATGATGTAAACTTGTTTCTCCTTTCTCTGAGAGATGCTTGGATGGTTCCTGGGATAATTTTTACCATCAGGACCTATTTAGAACAGTAACAATACTTGGCTCTTGTATACCATAATTTTATATAAGCTATTTATATTTTTACCTTATTGTTCTTGAGTTCATACATTTATTTAACAAGAATTTATTGAACTCTGCTACTTGCTGGGGAGAAAGTCAAATAAAACAGAATCTCTGCCCTTGAAAGCTCACAATCTAATGGAAAAGTGATTAAAAAAATAAATAATTTTGACCCATCAAGAAGTTACTCATAGCAACTTGAACAGGGTGCTATGGGATTACAGAAGACACAGGGCCTAACTCCTTGATGAATTGGGGAGAAAACTTAGCAAAAGTGATTTAAATTGAGTCTCCAAGCAGATGTCTATCTGACATGTAACAGAAGTAGAAGCTTTAAACCAAGGAAAAAGCTGTCTGTACTCAATATGGGGGTTCAAAAATTATGGTTTCCTGGGAGAACTCCAAGTTGTTATACATGTAGGAACACAAGGTATGTGTGGAGGAATTACAGAAGACGATAATATCAAAAACACAGAAGCCAGGAAGCTGGCTTCTAACTGAGGCTATGGAGGCTCTGAAGAGTTTTATAGGAAAGTGTTTTATTATTTTTTAAACAGCTTTATTGAGGTTTTATTGACATACAATAAACTTTTTTTTTAAAACATGGAATAGTATACATCCATAATTGCAGTCAAGGTAATGAACATATCTATCACTCCCCGAAGATTCCTTGGGCCCTTTGATCATCCTTCCCTCTCTCTTCCCTCCTACAACCAAACCCATGAAATCACTGAACCACTCACCTTTCCGTCAGTATAGATTAACATTTTATAGATCTTTAAATAAATGGACTCAGATAGCATGTACTTATTAGTCTGGCTTCTTTCATTCAGCATAATTATCTTGAAATTTATCAATATTGAATGTATCACTGATTTATTTTATTGCTGAGTAGTATTCCATTATATGGACATACCACAATTTGTTTATCTACTTACCTTTGATAAACATCTTGGTTGTCCAGTTTTTGACTATTACAAACAAAGCTGCTGTGTATACTCATGCCTAGGTTTTTGTAAAAACATGCTTTCATTGTCTTGGATAAATATCTAGAAGCGGAATGGCTAAGTCACATGATAGGTCATGTTTAACTTTTAAAAGATTTTCAAATAGTTTTCCAAATTGGTTTTACCATTTTACATTTGTATCAACAGTGTATAAAGTTCTAGTATCTCCACATCCTCACCAAGAGTCAGTGTGCTCAGACTTCTAAATTTTAATAGATGTGTAGTGTTATTCATTGTGGTTAAATATACATTTCCCTAATGACTACAGATATTGAATATCTTTTTATGTACTTATCTGCTACCTGTATATCTTCTTGGATAAAGTGTCTATTCAAATCTTTTGTTTGTTTTTTAATTGGATTTTTAAGTTTCCTTCCTATTACATTTTAGAGTTCCTTGGATATTCTGGATACAAGACCTTTGTCAGATATACGATTTGCAAATATTTTCTCCAGTGATACGGCTTGTTTTGTGAAGAGTAGATGTCTTTAATTTTTATATAATCTAATTTATCAATTTGTTCTTTTATGAATCATGTTTTTGATATCATTTCTAAGAAATCTGTGCCTAACTCAAGGTCACAAAAATTCTCTTCTACTTTTTCCCCTGTAAGTTTATAATTTTAGGTTTTACATTATGTATGTTATCCATTTTGAGTTAATTTTTGTATGTTGTTTTAGGTGTGGAAAGAGATTTCTCTCTCTCTCACTTTCTCTCTCTCTTTTTGCATACAGATGTGTAATTGATCCAACACTATTTGTTGAAATTATTTTCTCTTATCTACTAAATTGCATTGTACCTTTGTCAAAAATTAATATTCCAATTTAACAGACATCTATAGAACACCACCCAACAACAACAGCATGATACACATTTTTCTCAAGTGCATATGAAACACTCTTTATGATAGCTTATACATTAGGCCACAAAACATGTCCCAATAAATTTATAAAGATTTAAACCGTGTAAAATATATTCCATGACCACAATAGAATGAAACTATAAATCAATAACAGAAGGTTATCTGGAAAATTCACAAACATGTGGAAATTAAACAACACTCTTAAACAACCAGTGGGTCAAAGATGAAATCACAAGGGAAATTAAAAAATGCTTTGAGATAAATGAAAACAAAAACACAATACACCAAAATGTACATGATGCAGCAAAAGCAGTGATCAGAGGGAAATTGATAGCTAGCTATAAGTTCCACATTAAAAAATAAAAGAGTTCTCAAGTCAATAATCTAACTTCACACCTTAAGGAACTAGAAAAAAAGAGAACAAACTAAGCCCAAAGCCAGCAAAATAAAGGAAATGGTTGTCTGCAAAATGCTGAAAAAGACAGAACAAAAGAGGCAGCCTGCTCTTTGACCTTCAACATACTGGATAAATTATACACTTAGAATAATGGCATTGTCATAAGGAAATTTTATTGTAGGGTCAAAATAATAATAGATGTGTAGCTGTTAGGTACATAATAAAGTTGACATTTGTATGTCATTTATTATAAAAGAGACTTTGACTTTGGAGAACACGGATTTAACATAATTTGACCTCAAAATTCTACACGTGGTTTTTTCATAGTACAGATGTTCACTGTAAGGTTGCAGCTTTTTACATAATGCACCAATGGGGAAAATATTTATTTCAACAGTACGTGGCCCATATTATTCACCATAAAATTCTGTCAGAGCAATGAATCCCTGAAATATACCTTATTTGTGCATTAAAGGATAGCCTGGAACTTTTCAAGGGAAATTTGAGGTTGGAGTCAAGTATATTTTTAAAAAGATAAGTACAGAAATCAGTTGACTTTTGACCTCATGAATTCAAGAAAGTGTAATCTTACCCAAAGTACCTTGAATTAAAGATGAAAAGTCTTCTACATATGTGGACTACAAAAAAAATCTTACCCAAAGTACCTTGAATTAAAGATGAAAAGTCTTCTACATATGTGGACTACAGTAAAATCCAGTTTTATATGTACAGGGAATTATTTGTTACCATTCAGTTTCTGGGCAGAAAGAGACAACTTTCTATTCTGGCTGATATACTGAAGAAGCTAAATGATTATCTTAAGTGAGACTGCCAGGAAAACCACTGTGAGTTGTTGTTATGTGCTAGAAGCTTTAGATAAATTTAAAACATACAAAGCCATGAAAAAAGGCATTGAGTTACATAGCAAGTAAACAAAAATCAGATATTTTAATTTTTATGTGCACAGTCTCATTTACATAGAAAATTATGCATAGCTGTAAGCATGAAAGACTACTACCTCTGTCCTCCACACCACATTCAAAATATGGACCAAGCTGAGATCCAGTGTGGTAAATCCCATGATAATGCTACTTTGAGGTTAGATACCCACAAAACATCTAATATGAACAATGCAAAGAAACCAAGATCTGATATAGCCAGAGGGTCAGGGTAGCAGCGTTTCGTTCCAAAGACTGAAGGAAAATGGTCTCAGTAGTAAAGTAATAAGCCCTTGCTGCTTATAAAACACTGGGTGGTGAGTGGGTGGGAATATGAAATTAAATATGAGTCCATTTCCAAAATATACCATATTTTGATTCAGGGGTCAATGGAAAAGATTTTAAGAAGTCTATGATTTCCATAAAACAAGAATTAGAGTAAAATACATACATACATACATACATACATACATACATACATACATACATACATACGAGTTGGAGAAACAGGGATTTCCAGTGTCTTACTTGGTGAATTCCAATTTAAATTTAAATATTGTAGCAGCCCAACATATAATCTGAACTATTTGTTGCCATATATTAAGAGTTGCGGAAGAGTCCCTGGGTTTCAGCCTGAGAGATTATGAGCATTATTCCGTGTAGCTGGTTCTTCCTTGTGAACATGGTACACTATCGAGAAATGACTCGGGAATTAGTGCACTGACTGGGTTTTCTGACACCTAACCCAGGGAGTAGTGGTGTCTAAGCAACTTTCTGGAGAACATATTTCAATGTTGTTCTTCTGAACACACTGGACACAGATTTATCCATGAATGATATGAACAATATGCATTTGGAAAGCTGCCTCTTTAATATTTTGTGATATGAAAAGCGTATTTTAAATAATCTTACAACATTGATCAAAACTTTTTTTGCTAGAAGAGGCAGAGCTGATAATAAATCATTTTATTGCCTATCATTGACCACAGAGGATTTCCTAAGAGCACTATACTTTTATTCAGGGTTCCAACTTTGATACTTATCCTATCTTAATAGATATGAAGCTGAAACTTTCAGATCCTCTAGAAAACATGACTAAATAGCTGCAATAGATTTTCATTATATTGAAAATACTTCAGATCCCTTATTTATATTCTTTGCATAACTCCCTTTTCCAGACACACTTCCCCTCAAATAACTACCATCACTGTTGTGAGGAGTAACATAGTCTCACACACAGGAAAACCTATTCAAAGGATGTATCACAAACTAATGTTAAGAATTTTTCTAACTCATGGTGATGGTGTGCATGCATTCGAGTTGGAATGACCATAGACATATATTATAGAAGAGCTTAAAAGTGTGACAAGTAATTAAACAATTAATTTGCCTGTGTTTGAACTTAATTCCTCCTTGAAGAAAATTACTTTTTCTTTTCCATCTTCATTTCTCACCTTTCCTTCCCAAAACACAAAATCTCAGTTCTGGCAGAATGGCCAAATTGGTTTAATTATTGTTTTATTTTGTTTTTCTGGACAGTGACAACAGCTGATAACGTACAAAAGTGCAAATGCAAAGCCCACGCAAGAAAATTCTTTGTAATTAGAGTTAATCTCTGAATAAATCTAATACGTAAGCCTATGTATTTATATATTCTCAAAGTCACTCAAGCTCAGAGACATAAGATCACTAAATCAGCATAAATCTAATACTTAAACCTATGTATTCTTCAAGACAATCAAGCTCAGAGATAGGAGGTCATTAACTTAGAGAAGTCCATCAGTGACAAGCCATATTTGACTTTAGAATATTTTTCTTTTGCTGCTACATTCCATGAAAGAAGTGCTTGCTTAAGTAATAATATTTGACACCTGCATGGTGTTTTACACATTTTGGCAGCCCATATAAAAACGAACTCTGGATCTATAAAGTTTTTTTATATTGGAATATACACAGCAGACAAAACACATGAAGCTGTGGCATGCATGTCCAATGCCACCAAATTGAGCAAAAAGTATAATAAACTCTGTCTTGACTTCGTTGCTTTACAGAATGTTAAAACGCAAAAGTTTTAATCTAGAATCAAGCCTTTTCAGAAATACTAGCCTATAATAAGGCTTTAGTGGAAAAGCTCACCTTTTCTCTTGTAGGAAATTATAATGATTTTTCTTCATTGTCTGTTTCAGATATTTTGGTATTACAAAATTTATTATTATAAATTTATAATCTATCGTTATAGATTTCAGAAGACCATGTCCTGGATGGCACTTGAACTGATTACTAGGAAGAATCAGGGGGAAGTTGATGAACCCGAGAACTTGAAGAGTGAATTCTTATCATATTTAGGATGTGTTTTGTGCTGTGATATAGATGTGCCATCCAGAAGGCTTTCAGACTAGAAATAAGAGCATATTGGAATGACCGAGAGTAACAAAAGTAGGTAGCTGTTAGGTGTGGTCACAGAGAGAATCAGTAATAGTGGGCAGCAGGCTTTGGGATGACAGTCCCTGGCTGGATCCAGACAGGATCTAGAGTGAAAAATGCAGATGTTACCACCCTTTTGTGAGGCTGAAAAGCGATCTGCTTCACGCCTATTAACTCAGAACATTTACAGCTAATGGACTGAAAATAAACCCTTTGAAGAATGGTTTTTAAGCTTTGCTTTTCAGATCCTTTAACTCTTTCAAGTTGCCTCAGCAACTATCTTGAATAGCAAAAGAAAAGCTGAACTGCTGGGGCTATGAATCCACATTTCCACTTTAATGAGAACCTGTCTTTTTATATTCTAATTGTCAGTTGATCACAACTTTTTTTTTTGTTCTATTGAATAAGCGACAATTTTATTACATAGGACAAGACATATCTTTAAAAATCTAAGACAAAGTACTTTACTGGGCCCAAAGACAGCTATATGAGCACATCTATGAAATCATAGTACTGGCTGTACAATGGTCAAGCAATGAAGATGGCACCACAGGCAATGGCAGAAGACCAGGATTTCCACGTGGATGTATGTATGGCTGTGCTGCTCAAAGAGTACATTTTAACTGCAGTGGTTTTCTCCATGTGACTGGATGAATTGGAGGGGCAAAAAGACTAAGCTTCATTTCTCTGTGTGATCTGGCAAGGTCTTTTAAACGGAGATTTCAAAAACATCTTGGAAAGAAATTTACTACGTTATATCTAAAACATTATTCCAAAAGATTACATTCTGGAAAAATGACCTCCAGCAACCAGTCATTTGAGCGTTTGGGTCATTTTTTCCAATTTTTCTGAGGTTTGATGGGATATGCTAAATATGAAAAAAATGGTTGATATATTTCGAGGCAAACTTTTGCTTTGCCAAAAGCTAAAAGTATTAACTTTTGAACAAAGACCAAGTTGGACAAGAGCCTCTTTAATTTTGGAAATTTTTGTGGGAAGGTCTGGAAATAAAAAATGACAAGTGAATGAGTTGGAAATTACTACAATAATTACACAACTTTGAACTTAACATCATAAATTGTAGATACTTGTTAGAATGCATACTAGAGTTTCAACAAAGCAATACTAATGGGCATAATAAATCTTGCCGGAGCACTCAAGTATTTAAAACAAGCACTAGACCAACCAAAGAAAATATTTTAAATGAGCAGTGCTAAATGAATCAAGTCCTATTCAGGTAGCATAGGTCTCCTGGATCTCATGGTCTGGAGCATACCAGATGGTTTTTGCACGTGTTAAAATCCTATTTGTGAGTATTAGTAATGGGGCAAAAAGTAATAATAAGATAGAACATTAAGGATGTAATAGAAGTTCTAACAGTGTTCAGGCCAATGATAGAAGGTAGAAAAGTAGTAGGATGTTTTTAAATGGAACAGTACACAGAGAGAGGGAAAAAAAGAATTAAAGGACAACGAAATCTTTATTACAAAGTCATCCATACAAAATAGTCATTTCTGTTTTCTAAAACCTCTTACAGAAATAAATCTAAAAGTTTTTAAATATATGATGGCATGATCACTAAGTATTTAAAACAAATAAAATAAATCTGTAGTATCTATGTAATATATAAATTCTTGGGCCAATGAATGAAAGTCAAATGCATTACATAGTGTGATCATTCATTCCTTTGGAAAGATACTTTCTTTTGTGTTCCCTTTGCATCTATCACTATCAGTAGGGGACACAGAGCAATTGTTTTAAGGATATTAAAGTGGAACAATAAAAACTAAAGTCTACATAAGTTGTCATCACCATTTTTTTATAAAAGCAAACAGACCATAATTACTTAGTCTGTTTGCATTTCTGATTTTCCTTCCTCACCAGTACAACGGAATGGCTATTTTAAACCATTTAAACCAATTTCAGCTATTTCCCCTATCATGCTATGTGTTTGTGATGAGAAATCTGGCAAAGTTCACTGGGGAGGTTTACATACTTGGCAGACTTAGATGCTCTCTTTAAAGCTGGGGGCGGGGGGCAGTGAGGAATGGGGGCAGTATGCATGGGTGGAATTCATGATGCTGAAAATTTTAGAAAAAAAGGGGAAATGCCTTTGCTAACTCAATCATCTTCTGTTGACAGTAGCCTAGCCTTGGGGAAAAGGAATGCATTTATATGATTCTTTTTTCTGTTAACCTTCAGGCTGATTTAAACATGGATTTGCCTTTTTTTACTAGACAGGGCACAATAAGCCTGATTTCCCCTTTCTCTCTGGAGGACCTTGGCTGTTCCTATAGCTGAAGAATCTATGCAAAACAGCCCTGCAGAATAGCAAGAGGCTATCCCAGAGCTTCCCACATAGGGTCTTATTTTCAAATGCCAAAAAGGAGAACAAATAGTCTATTTGTACTTTATATCTGCCCCCTGCCATGGGGTAACTGCTCAGGGTCCAGTTTTAAAATCTTGATTCTTTATATTTCTATACACCAGTAAACAGTGAAGTGCATTTTAGTGACATGGAGTGATCGGAGTTCATTAGTGTTCTTCCTCTCTCTCAAGTCTTTTATTTTTAAGAGATTTTATTTTTTAGAGCATTTCTAGATTCACAGCAAAATTGAAAGGTACAGAATTTCCCATACACTTCCTGCTTCCTCATATGCATAGTTTCCCCCATAATCAACATTCTCTCCCATTATCAACATTTGTTACAATCAACGAACCTACATTGACACATTATAATCACCCAAAGGACCATAGTTTAGAATAGGGTTCACTCTTGGTGTCGTACATTACATGGGTTTGGACGAATAGATAATGGCATGTAGCTATCATTATACTGTCATACAAAATATTTTACTGTCCTAAAAATCCTCTGTGCTCTATCTATTTATCCCTCCTCTTCAATCCTTTTTATCTCCAGCTCAATCAATATATATCATAGAGACTTGAATGCTATAGCTTTTAATAAATATATGTTGAATTAATAAATGAGTCTCTAAAAGACCATAACAACATGCAGGTCACAGCAAAGATCAGCTAAGGTACTAAAATTCTTGTTCAAGACCCTTCTGGATGAATGGATCTGAACCTTTTCTCTCTGAAACACATGACCTAGGAAGGGTCTTTATGGGTGCAGTGAACCAAACACACAGGAACGGCTGGGGGAGGAGGAAGTCATTACAAAGCACTTCCATGTGATAGCCCCTTTCGCTATTATCAATTCATCAGAAATAATGTTGGGTAGGATATGCTCAATTAGTATTCGTTGTGATTAATAACTTGTTGATTACAGAAAATAGGCAAGGGTTTCTAATAAACAATTTATTTGCACATGCTACCGATTTTAGTTTTAAGCCTTCATTACATGAGAGATTAGTTCTCTAGAGAATATCGAAGAAGTCACTGGTGCTCTGTGGGCAGTGGATAACTACAACAAGTTTTGAGAATTCTCTTAAACAGTTTTTTGTTTGTTTGTTTGTTTGTTTACCTCACAGACTACAAGGACCTTGCCAGCTTACAATCCTTTATTTTTTTATTTTTTACGCCTACAGCACCTGGTCTTCCTTGGATATGCATTAGTACTTGGGTGAGCGATCTCCCATCCAAGTACTAACCAGGCCTGACCCGGCTTAGCTTCCGAGACCAGATGGGATCAGGCTTGTTCAGGGAGGCATGTCCATAGACTTAAACAGTTTTTTATATTCTTTTTTTATACTTTATATTCTTCAAGGGAGAGGGCCTGTGAGGACACTAGTGGAACATAGGCAAATCAGTTTCCCCCTGAATTTGTACTATTCTCTGTAAGGCTCTTACCATGTGTCATGTCTAAAAATCCAAAGTTTTGTCAGGGAATACTGTGCAAGCGATTTTGATATCCTATCTTCAGTCAGATTAGCAGCTGATTTTTATGAAGCTGTGATTTTGTAAAGTGAAATCCACTATGTGATGATGACATTGATCTTCTTTTCCAAGGGAATATGCATAAATAGCAACAAATGTTATTTTTGAAAGCTATCTTATTTAAAGAACTTCTTAATGAAAAATTAATTCATAGTTAAAACTTATAGTTTTTACATTAATGTCACACATTTTACACTTGTACTTATTAATGTACTGATTTAAGGCCTAGAGTCCCAAACTTTTTTATATGAAGATCTTATTTTAAATGTCAAAAATTCCATAAATTTTCACATAACATAATCCATGAAACTCTTAGCACTCTTTAATTAGGAATGTATATAATGAAAGAGACATAAATGAATTCAGTGGTGTTTTTGATTGTTAGTATTTTATTAATCACAATAGAAATTAATTATATGTGAAAACTGACATTGTATAAATGTACAAAATATATTGCTTATTATATATTGCTCATTTATTCAACAGCCATGCTCGACTTTATTGGAAAATGAATTTGTAGACTCTCATTGCAATAGCTTTCAGGCCCACAGGATATTATGGGCACAGGTAGGGAACCACTAACCTAGGGAATAAGCCAGCTCATACAAGAAAGATCTCCTTAGTGTTTCAAGAGGGCATTATGCAGCCTTCTGAAGGAGAAACAGGAAATACTCTTTCTGGATAAGCCTCTGTGCAGAATGCTGTATGTCTGCACAATGGAGGCAGTAAGTAGACCACACTCTGTGTGGACATCTGAAGGCATCAGTCATGGACTTTTCACCTCATCGATCACTGAGGGTTGGCTGCCATTACCACAAAAAAACCGCATGAATCTGTGTCCATTTACATCAATCCAAATAATTTTGGGGTTCAATTCATATTTTGGATAGCTTGATTGGAAACATTCTTCACAATAATAATTTAAAGAACACACACATACATATACACAAAAGATTTTGGGGTGATTCTAGCCTGTTGGTGAGAGTAATTAAATTTTAGCTCATTAGTTATTATATTGATAGCAAAATAAATATTGAAAGGACAAATTTATAATCTATGCCACTTTTTTTTCATAGATCAAGAATAGATATGCCAAACTTATGAAACACAAAGGTAAGGTTTTTTTTCTACTTG
>NW_011888805.1:12805618-12846412 GCF_000151845.1 Pteropus vampyrus | reverse complement strand
AGACTTAAACAGTTTTTTATATTCTTTTTTTATACTTTATATTCTTCAAGGGAGAGGGCCTGTGAGGACACTAGTGGAACATAGGCAAATCAGTTTCCCCCTGAATTTGTACTATTCTCTGTAAGGCTCTTACCATGTGTCATGTCTAAAAATCCAAAGTTTTGTCAGGGAATACTGTGCAAGCGATTTTGATATCCTATCTTCAGTCAGATTAGCAGCTGATTTTTATGAAGCTGTGATTTTGTAAAGTGAAATCCACTATGTGATGATGACATTGATCTTCTTTTCCAAGGGAATATGCATAAATAGCAACAAATGTTATTTTTGAAAGCTATCTTATTTAAAGAACTTCTTAATGAAAAATTAATTCATAGTTAAAACTTATAGTTTTTACATTAATGTCACACATTTTACACTTGTACTTATTAATGTACTGATTTAAGGCCTAGAGTCCCAAACTTTTTTATATGAAGATCTTATTTTAAATGTCAAAAATTCCATAAATTTTCACATAACATAATCCATGAAACTCTTAGCACTCTTTAATTAGGAATGTATATAATGAAAGAGACATAAATGAATTCAGTGGTGTTTTTGATTGTTAGTATTTTATTAATCACAATAGAAATTAATTATATGTGAAAACTGACATTGTATAAATGTACAAAATATATTGCTTATTATATATTGCTCATTTATTCAACAGCCATGCTCGACTTTATTGGAAAATGAATTTGTAGACTCTCATTGCAATAGCTTTCAGGCCCACAGGATATTATGGGCACAGGTAGGGAACCACTAACCTAGGGAATAAGCCAGCTCATACAAGAAAGATCTCCTTAGTGTTTCAAGAGGGCATTATGCAGCCTTCTGAAGGAGAAACAGGAAATACTCTTTCTGGATAAGCCTCTGTGCAGAATGCTGTATGTCTGCACAATGGAGGCAGTAAGTAGACCACACTCTGTGTGGACATCTGAAGGCATCAGTCATGGACTTTTCACCTCATCGATCACTGAGGGTTGGCTGCCATTACCACAAAAAAACCGCATGAATCTGTGTCCATTTACATCAATCCAAATAATTTTGGGGTTCAATTCATATTTTGGATAGCTTGATTGGAAACATTCTTCACAATAATAATTTAAAGAACACACACATACATATACACAAAAGATTTTGGGGTGATTCTAGCCTGTTGGTGAGAGTAATTAAATTTTAGCTCATTAGTTATTATATTGATAGCAAAATAAATATTGAAAGGACAAATTTATAATCTATGCCACTTTTTTTTCATAGATCAAGAATAGATATGCCAAACTTATGAAACACAAAGGTAAGGTTTTTTTTCTACTTGCTATTGAAAAAAAATCCGTTAAAGAAATTATTAAAATTATTTAAAAATCTCACTGAGGCACTTTGGAAATGTCTGATACCCAAAAGCTGGAAACACGCTCTTTGGTATATTAGTGATCCAAAATCTTTAGCTTGAAAAAATAATAATAAATAAGAAACTTTGACATTGCACATTCCATGCTTTTGAAGTTGTATATATTTATGTGTTTCTGTAAATATGAAAATATATAGGATAAAGTTTTAAAAATTCAGAATGTGATTTATAAGAATAAGTAAAATGTAGGCTTGCAAAAAAAATCCAACAAATCTAAGAAATACAGACTCAAATATAGATGCATTAGTTCAATTATCATTAAAGTAGAAGAACTACAAAATATAGTCTTGCCAATTAATTTTCCCTTATAATGGCCATTGACATTAACCAAAGAAAACTACCTGATGTGGAAAATTGTTCTGGCAGAGATATTTAGCATCCATATAAACTCTTTAAGACTTTAGTGAGTATATTAAACACAATTTTACAGCTAACTATATTAAAGAGTTAACCAAGTTAATATAATTTTTCATAGATTTAGAATAGTTACATATTATATACTATATGTTATATACTAGGTTCATATGATACTTTACATTTTATAGACTGTAAACCTTCAAGTGTATATTATACTTACATTTACTTACTTTTAGTTTTACTTATAAGAAATTTAGATCATAAATCCAACTAAGAATTATTCTACAAAAACCTATTTATCATTTGCATGTTTTTTTCTCATTTTAAGTACCTTATATTAATTTTACGTACCTTCCTATACTACATTATGCTTGACAATGGTGGAAAGATTCTTGCATTTCAGGTGTGGTTTAAAACACAAGCAAGAAGAAATTGAATTATAAGGGATCTTATATCTAAGTAAACAGTTTGTTTAATATTAATTCATTGAGACTTTCACTAGCTTACTCAACAAATATATATTAAATTTCTGCCATAGTCCAAGCACATTATAGATGGAAATATAATTATGTCATGTGCCCCTGTGAAGCTCTAGTAGAAGCAGTAGATAACTCAATAGAGAGCCACATATAGTAAGATAAGTTCTGATACATGTGTGTATGTGGCCTATATAGTAATGCCCAAGATGGACTGTTTTCATACTGATAATTTCTCCACAGGTGCTCAGAGTTCCAGCAGAAGTTTTAGAAAATGTTCACATCCATAAACGTGACCTGAAAGAAACGTTTTCCAACAAAAAGTGAGTTTCTGTAGGGCCAGAGTAAGGGCAGAGGAGGAAAGTCTTTCTAACAGCATAGAGATATCTGATAGCTAAAATGTGGGCTTCAACTAACAATATTCAATGATCTTGGAAAGAGATCAAAATCCCCAAGTCATTTGCAGTAAAATTCTGTACAAAATGGGTGAATCAAGAGTAAATGTGACCAGAGGAATAAACACACAAGCGTGGTCTCTTTAGTCCTTAAAACACCTGGGAATCACTATGGAGCTGCTCAAGGCTTTGGAATGTTGTGGGCGTGAAACCTTTAATAACTATACTGCAGTGAAATTTGTCCCTCTTGGCATATAGTGAGGGGGAATTAATTCCACTACAGGATCATAGTATAATCTATATTTTCAGGAGAATTGGAAAGTAATTCTCTATAACCTCTACAGGACAGGACTTCTCGTATGCTGATTAACCAAGGCGGTAGGCTACTGTAGCTCTCTCTTTCTGCCCATCATGTAGCTTCAGGCACATTGGTCCTGCTCAGTGCTCACCTTTGTTTCTACTTCTTCAATCATCCCCCGAAACGCTATAGCACCAATTTCTTCATTGTTTTGTCTACTTTTTTCTTCATCTTGGGAGGATGATGAGGTGCCAAGATGCTAATAAGCTAAAAACCAAAAATTGGACACAGAAAGAAGAAAAAATAAAATTTATTCTACAAGGAGATCTTGATTAAAATGATTCAAATTGCAATCCTCAATCAATCCAATTCATTTTCTTTAAACTGCTTTTGAGAGAAACAAGCAAATCATAAGAGTTTTAAGATGCTCACAGATGTGACTTTCCTTGGACACTAAATTTATCCTAAATTTCCACATTTCCTTTATCTTTTTTATAGTCATAGCAAGATAAATATTGGCTATTACGAACACTGAGTTATTATAAAATATGTATACATTAAAAAATCATTAATATTCAGATTGTAGTATTTATGACTGTGTGGTATCACATTTAATAAATATTTCAAGAACAAAGATTGAAATCTATACCTAGAATGTTTCATTTCCTAATGATCTCAAAGAGTTACAGTTTTACTAGATGTGGATCTTGTCAGGGACACATTCAGAAGAATCTGTTCTGACCTATTTTTAATAAATAATTTATCAATGTGATATATATTATTATTAGAATTATACCCCTATTTCTGTCCTACGGCTTATATTTTTCAGTCAGTTTTAACAGGCAAAGTCAAAATGATGATGTTTATTGTTTAGGTTAATGGAGATTTTCAATTCTAAAAATCTAAAGTTCTTTCCATTATAAACAAATTAATTCATTCAGCAAATATTTGTTGAGCATCGACTGCCAGGTCCTCTTCTGTGTGCTCATGATACATCAGTGAACACAGCAGACTAAGGCCTGTGGCCTCTGAGACTTACAGTCTTATGGGGAGAGATAAACAGAACATAATAAATGAGAAAATTACATAATAAATGAGATAGACAACAGAACATAATAAGTGAGACTTAACAGTCTTGTAAGGAGAGACAGACAACAGAACATAATAAATGAGAAGGTGATAAGGGCTATGAAAAAAATTAAAATGGTCAACAACACAAAAGATGTTGGGTATGCTGTGGTAGGGGAGAGGATGAGGAAGAAGGATGGATTGGAGTCTTCAGTAGGGTGGATGGGGTGTCTCATTGAGAAGGTGAGAAGTGGGCAAAGATTTGAAGGAATGAATGAGTGAGCCAAACAGACATCTGGAAGAGCAGTTCAAGGCAGAGAAAAACAGGTGGAATAAATATTCTGCTCCAGCAGTTTCCTAAGGCAGCTGGAATGTCTCCAGATAATGGACTTTAAGTTTGACTAAACCATTAGCAATCATATTTCTCAACCTCTTTTTTACAGGTAAAGAAACTAAGGCTGCAATAGGTCAATAGTTTCTCCAGGATTCCATATCTAATTAATGGCAGAGGTGGAACTAGAACTCAGGTTTCACAGCTCTTAGCCCAGTTCTCCTAAAATTCCACCATGCAGATTTTCTTTTAATTATATTCAATAATTAATTTTTAAGATAGTTGTTGAACACTTCATTTGCGATGCAATTTTACAAAATATTAGATGCACTTATTTTTTAAAGGTGCGAAATTCTAGATGTAGAAATAAGATTTGCATAATAAAAGAGGTAACACTTGGTAGTGAATAATTAAATATTAAATTATTTAATAAAGTTTCCCCTTGAAAGAGTTTAAAGATGAGAACAATCAGTTACTGTGAAAGTGATCAGGAATGAGACACTGCTGTGCTTTAAAGGATGAATTCAGTAACCAGTGCACATGGGAGGAGGGGAAATTCCAAATAAGGCGAGCAGGGTGAAGTCATTCATTCAATTGTCCCTTGAATATGCTTAATGTGCCAGGGACAGTATGAGGTACTAGATTCAGAGATGCATGAAACCCTGTCCCTGCCCTCAAGAGGACTGCAAGCTCTTTGAGCGCAGGACGCCTAATGACAAGTAGAAGGGAAATACTACCTTGTAAATATTATGGGGCTTGTCTTGGTAAGGCCTTAATATCCTGTCAAAGGAGTGCTGAGTTTCAATGGGAAAAGGAAGAAAGACAGTTTTAGAGGGAAAGGAACCAATATAGAAGCTTGGGAATTGGGAAGGAAGGGTTTCAAAGGCATATGTGGCTGTGAGCAATAAGAGCAATGCTTAAGACATTAAGTAATGGGCCACTTTAAGCTAATATCTGGCATTTCTAAATTTCTCACTTAGAAGAAGGTCCAAGGAGATTTGCTGAACATAGTGGTAAAGGCCAAGAGTTATTGGAACATGGCGAGAGATAAGGTCTAGAAGGGCTGCCATTAGTCCAACAGGAAAATCAATCAGTAGGGAATAAAAAAAAATTGTTGGGATTTAGCAAAGCTCAACTCGAAGCTGAGCTTTAAACTCTTGTAGAAAACCATATCTTCTCATTGTTCATATTTCCTCAATATCTTAAAGTCTGTAACTGAATTTGGAAAAGCAGACAGTAGCAATTTAGGTACTGGAACTGTAAAAAGTCAAGACAAGAATTTTCATAATATTGGCAGACCTGACAGTGAAGTTGAGAAAGAATTTAAAAAGGGGGCTAACCCAGACTAATCACATAAAGTCTATAAATACTGATCAATGGACTAGGGGCATCAGAATCTCTTGGGGATGTAGGGTCTTGGTCCCTAACACCAGAGATTTTGATTATACAGTCAGATTTGGAAACACTGGTATAGCCTATAGTGGGCATAATGGACTGAAGATGGCACTGGCCACGCTTAGAGCATCACTTTAATTGATTTGAATCAAATAGAAAAATATGGAGCTTCCCTGGAAGATGGCAAATGCTACAATGTCACAGAGAGTGACCTTTCAATTAGGTCAAAGATTTCATACAAAAAATTTGGTCTTAGGGAAGTTTTATAGCAGCATTACAAGTGGTGATATAAAATGAATCAACAGATTGATATTTCTGTTCATATAATTGCTCATGTTTTATAATGTCCCTTCACCTTAAAAAGAATCTGGCTTTGGCTTTTACTTCTTAATAAGTCAGTGTCTATTGTCAAAGTGCCAAAGTGACAATCAAATGTGTAAGGACACATGCCATTGTTTGTTTTTGCAGTAAATAAATGCTAAGAAACAATGACTAGGTTCAGTTTCTTATAGGAAAATTCAGCAGCTATCTTTTTTGTGGGGAGGGGTGTATAGGAAGTCTATTTAACATTGCCAGCTACAGAAGAAGTAGTCAGGCCAGGGTACGTTAATGGGACATGGAATGTTTGCTTTGAACTCAGAGAATTGCCTGAAAGAGGTAACATGTTTTTCTTCACTCATCAGGTTGAATTAAATTATGACTATCTTTAATTGGAAGTATCATCGGACTTTAGAGAGTACTATTTTGAGAAGAACCCACCTTAGGCAAAATTGTTAAGTCATTGAAAAATGGCTACTAGATGGAATCAAATCCAGAAAATCATTTTGTTAAAGTTGACACATTTATAGGTGGGCAGATTTCCACCTCTTTGCTCCGGTTCTGGTGTGACTCTATTCTATAGCTGTAATCTCCAGTCAGTCATTGGTCTTGACAGGAGATGAAATGAAAAGTGTATGCTTGCTGGGTTTCCTTATTCCTAGTTAATATTATCTTTTCTGTAGCAAAAATGCTTGCAGATGTACATCTTCATGCCCAACTGTAAAGTTTTTTTTCCCAAATAAAGTTGCCATGACTTCTGTTTGTCAAAGGGCCTCTTGGGAGAAGTCACTGAAGAAGACATTTGGGGAGTTACTGTGTCCCAGATAAGGTCTGAGAAATTCTCTGGTAGTCCTCAAAGTGGGCCGAGAGTTTATACCACGGAAGAAGCACCATGTGCTCGGATTCTATCCCACACATGGGGTGATGCAAGTGGAGAGAAATATTAAGAGGCTTCTTGTTGCATGCTTAGGCAGTTAGGAGGAAAATACAGCTGTATGAAAGAGAAAGGTCATCTCTCAAGGGAATTCAAAGTCGGTGTAGTGTAATGGTATAATTACAAAGTTTGCGAACCTTCCACTACATTATACCTTGCTGACTATCCCCACACCCTCTTTTATTAAATTATTATAACTCTTTTATAACATTATATAATGTATATGGAAGGGGGCCAACACAATGTGTTACACATTTACTTTTTTTCTTTAAGATTTTTAACACCTGTCAATGATTATAGGTAGGATAATTGTGGCAAATAAGGTTTATTGCATTTTTGAGATCTAAGGACAATTTAGATAACATTTATTTAGATTATACGATTTGTTAGAGATGATTTAAAATGGCTCAAAAAATTCTAAGGGTACATGGCTTTTCAATCTATAGCTTAAACTTTTAGCAGTTACCTCTTAATGTTGGCTTTCTCTGAAAAAAAAAAAAGTGTTTTTTAGGAAGATCAGCTGCTTTTGGTCACACTGTGTAAAACAGAATCTAAGTATCTGGTAAAGGCCTTTCACCATTATCCTTTATTCCTATGCAAATCAAGCCAAGAAGAATCAATGAAGCACTACCACCAGGCAAAGATCCAAAGATTCACCACCCTGTTGGTTAGCCTAGAGATTTCATTTTCTTTTGGCATAAATAGAACTCAGATCTTTAACAAATAAACCTACATGATCTAACTCTTTCAGATGTTTAGAATTACTTTCTCAGGTCCAAGCTAAATACAGAGTCATCACTCCATATTAGTTTTAAAAATTCACCATTGACAAACTGTTGCAAAAAACTTGGAATTTTGGGAAGAATACAGGGTAAGGGCTGCCAGCTAAAATACAGGATGCTACAATAAAAATAAACAAATAATTTTTTTGTATTAATATGTTCCCAATATTTCATGTGACATACTCAAAACATATTCATTATCTGGAATTCAAATTTAAGTGCGCTTGCTGTATTTTTGTTTGGTAGATCTGGCAACCCTAAATAGGGAGAAATAAAATCCACATTTTTCTTTAAGCTGGAACAAAACTAAAATCTGGATTAATTTCTGGTTTTGGAGATGACCAAAAAATTCTGAGCTGAGGCTGCTTATGATGTATCATGATACTTCATACCAACTTTAACTGCGAGAAGAACTTTCCATCAGATTCTAAACTGATACCATCTAATGGGCTGTATATGGCTGTTGTTAGTTATTAGGTATGAATGAGTTTCAGTTCCAATATTGTCTAGAATAAAATCAGCTCCTGTCCTCTGAGTTAAAGAATCTCTTTATTTATTATTACCAAATCTCCTGAAGCATCCAGTTCCCATTTTCTACTCTTTATGACAGTCAGCATACAGTACTTTTTCTTCTAACAGGTGTGTAATGATATATCTAATTACTTATCAAAAAGCATTTTCTTTTTCAAGACTCTAACAGAATGCCAGTGTAAGGAATCTGGTCCTACTTTGATATGTACTAAGAGTTTTAAAATCCTTAAACAGAGAGGATTTTTGCTAGATGTGTTTTAGTGTATTGGAGATTCTATGCATCAGGCACATTCTGCCTCTTTGTTTGGCTATATTAACAACTAAACTAGCTTAATGTATTGACTGAGAACCCTTGTTCAAGCTTGAATAAGAACTATCAGCTTTCCACCTATTTTGTTGAACAAATGAGCTGTACTTATATTCTATTATGTGTAAGTGAAAACCAATTACTTCATATTATTCTTGTAGTTAAAAAACAAAACAAAACAAAAAACCTCTCCAGGATTTCAGATTGATAGTGGTTGAAACATTTCATTAGGACAATGCAGTTTCCACATTTCATGTGTTGAATTTCAGTAGAGAAATACCTATGGAAATACAAAATCAGCACTTAAAATAGCATATGAATGGGACAATCCAAACCTATGTCTCCAGAGGCAGGATACAATCAATGCCCGATTGCAGACTTCTTACTAATAATTAGACAGTTCCACACTGTGTGGTTCATCATCATTAGAATAATGCAGTGACCACCTCCAAATCTCTATATAATACTACATACACACAATGAAATTTGTGGTTTTATTTAATTTTTTTTAGAGCAGGGAATTTATTCATTCATAAAACTTGCACAAAAAAATGAGTGTAAATCTTTTAGAATTATAAAATGCATAAAATAAGATTGACTCCACTTTACAATGTCAGATAATGCTTCTTTTGAGTACAGGTTTTTCCCGCTATCAAAAAGTAGACCATTCCTATAAAACCTCTTCTAAGACAAAATGGCGTAAAGCGAAGAGTATTCCCACTACCTGAAATTTCGCATTTTGCTGCTTAGCTTTTATGAAAAACCTACATTAATATCCGTTTTTGCCAACCAAAAGAATTCTGAAGAGAATTTTTGCTTTTATGAAAAAAGCCGTTACCTTACTAATGTAGTGGCATGATGCATACTTTCGGAAATCGGTGAACACCTGTATTTACTTAGCCAGGCTCCCACGCCCCGCTAAGTTAACACCAAAATCACAGTTGCTTTTGGAAACAGTGTATAGCTATTCTTTGTGAAACCCAACAAATGCTCAGAAACTTTCTACAAAAAATATATTAATTATAAAATTTTTACATAGGAAAATTATGTATGAAGATTATGTGCATGTTACCATCTGCCACTCTTACGATGTAGAATATTACCAATACTTTAAAGCCCCAAATTTACCCATGGAAGATTTTACTGTTATTGTCCTTGAATTTTAAATGTATCACTCTGTGTTCTTTTATGGTTTTATCACATATGTGTGCATCCTCTCCCAAAATAATACCTATAAATATTTGTGTATTTATCTCATCTTTCTTTTAAATTTGGGTGTTTTAAAAATTTTTGTCATTCTGATGGGTGTAGATTTAGAACTCAACTGGATTTCCTGAGTACTAATGAGGTGTATATCTCTTCCGATTTATCAGTCTTCTGAGTTCTTTTTTTCCTATGAAATGTTTATTCAAGTCTTTCTTCCTTTTAAAAATCAATTTACAGGATTTCTTTATATTTTTGGGTACTAATACTTTGGCAAATAAAGATATTGCAAATTTTTTCTACCAGTTAGCGGCTTGTTTGTCCATTTCCCAATGGTGTCTTTTGATAATAGAATTCTGTTTTAATGTTGTTGAATTTATGAATCTTTTCCTTTTTAGTTTAGGCCTTAATGTGTCTTGTTTAAGAAATTTTACCCTTTGTCAAGGTTACAAAGATATACACTAATATTTTCTCCTAAAAGTCTTAAAAGTTGTGTCTTTCACATATGTTTATTATCCATCTGAAATTTGTTTTTATTTATGGCATAGTTAGAAATTTTATTTAGTTTTTGTTAACATCTGTACAACCAACAGGACTCATTCCATTTGTTGAACCCTTTCCCCAATGATGTATCTTCCATCTCAGTCATATATGAAGTTCCCATGTATCTATGATTCCATTGAGGTCTCTGTTCTGTGCCAGTAGGCAGTTTGTTTATCCTTGCACCATATTACACTTACTATACAGTTACTTTATTATAAATTATAATATCTATTAATTTTTCTTGAGGAGAATCTTGATAGTATTTGGCTTTTGCTCTTCCAAATGTATTTTTAAAAAGCTTGGGGTTTTAATTGGAATTAAGTTAAATATCTTGATTATTTGGGGAACATTGATATCTTCCAAATATTGAGTCTTCCTACTTATAAATATGGTATGTTTCCGTATTAACCTTTTTTTAATGCCTTAATTAAAGCTTGTAATTTTCTTCATAAATGTCTTATAGATCATTTGTTAGATTTATTCCTAGTTACATTATTTATTATTGTAAATAATAATTCTTTAAAATGTTTTCTGTATTTTGTTGCTAATGAAATGAAATTTAATTTGATTATTGATCTTATATTAGCCGACAAGCTAAAATATTATTGCTTCTGCTAATATATCTGTAAATTATTTAGGATTTTCTATGTGGATGATTGTATTATAGGACAATAATGACAGTTTACTATTTATTTTCCAGTCTTTGGTATCTTATTTATGTTGCTCACATTATTATGTTGGTGAGGACTTACAGTTCAATATTGAATAAAAGAGATCATAGAAGGCATTTTTGTTTTGTTCTTTATGGAGAATATTTAGCACTTGATCACTAAAGATTCTTACTATAGGATATTTTTAGATATTATATTTATCAGATCGAGAAAGTTTGGCAAGAGATTTTAGTTTGTTTTATCCTTTTCTTTAAAATATGAATGAATATTGAATTTTGTTGAATGTTGCTTCTGATGTGAGAGAAGCATATGTTTTTCTTTTAATCTGTTAAAATGATGAATTACATTAAATCATTTTCTAACATATTAATATCTCTTTCCTGAGATAAATACTCATTTTCATATGTGAAGTTAGCAATGTATAAAAAGACTCCATAATATGGTCTCTGGAAAATTGATTGAAATGAGAATTCCCTCTTCTTTAAATATTTCATAGAACGCATGATTAAAATCACCTGGTTCCATTGTGTTGTTGTGGGAGGATTTTAAATGACTGATTAAGTTTCTAGTACAATAGGACTCCAGATTTTTTTAAGTCAGTTTTAGCTAATTATATTTTCTTAGAAATTTTAATTCTTTGAGGATTTCAAACTTATCTGCATAATAGTCTCATCTTTTTAATCAGGGTTACAGTTAAATCCTTTTAGTTACTAATTTTGTTTATTGTTCTCCAGTTTATTCATGTATTTATGCATGTATGCATGTATGTATCTTCTGTCTAGTAGTTTAAAACTTCCACATTCTAAATTGCTAATCTATTAGCATTTACTCAAGAAATTTTAAATTAAGAATTACCTTAATACAGTCCACATTTAACCCATTTATTTACTTCTCTCAAGCAATTCTAGAAATTTAGAAAACATTCTAAACACACATTTCCAATTTATGTTACTCTTATCCATTGACTTAGTTCTGTCTTGATAATTTCACAGATTAGACAATCATCACTTTATATAATCAAAATCTTTGTAGATCACTTTCACATTTATTATTTGCTTTGCTCATCATTCTTATTTGCACCTCAAACTTTTCTTTCAGGAACATTTTGTTCTTGAAGTTTGTTGTTTAGATGATCCTTTACAGAGAGTGAGTTGGTAGTAAACTTTTTTAGTTTCAGTGTAAAATATTTTCATAGACTATTTCATATAATTCTTGGTTTGCAGGTAATATTCTCTCAGGATTCTAAAGATCTATCATGCTGTCTTCTAGATATTTTTCTTCCTATTGGGAGATCAGCCTAGTTTTCATTCTTTCAGAAGTAATATCTTTTTCCTCATGCCTTTTTGTCTTGAAGTTCTATTTTTTACTACAATTTGTCCAAGTGTGGATTCCTTTTTGTACATCTTGCTTGAGATGCATTGAATTGTTTTACTCTGAATTTTTAAATCAATTATGGAAAGTTCTTGGACATTACCTCTTCATATATTGCCTTTTCCACATTTTCTCTACTCTCTCATTCAAGAATTCCAAATAGTTATATGTTTCACTTTCTTAGTCCACTTTACATGTTTCCTAATCTATTTTTAATGTTTCTGATCTGTGTCTCTTTGTTCTACGAACTAGATAATTTCTTATACATCTTCCAATCTACTACATCTCTCTTCAACTGTGTCAAATCTTTTATTTAGTCCATCCATGAGTTTTCACAACAATTATTTTATTTTTTATTTATAGAGGTTCTATTAGTGTTTTTCCCCAGAATATTCCTGAACATTTGAAATAGTTTCTTATTCCTTTGTCATACTCTTTCTACCATTTTTTTTTACAAATGCATTAACCATATATATTTTATAATAAGTAAATCTGTAGTCTTTGTGTATTTTCTAATTTTTGAATTGAGGCCTCATATTTGTAATAATTTTTAGGGATATTTTTATGGCCATGATTTAACATGTATTCCCCCACAGAAGATAAATGTTGCTTCTGCCAGGTGGCCAGAGGCACTAGCAATCCAGGATTAATTTAAACTAAATTTTCATCTTGGGGTTTTAGACCACACAAATAGAATGAATTCTGGCCCAGAATCTCAGTAATGCCTTGCTTGTGGTTACAAATTCTCAGGAAAGGCTTTTTTCTCCTTCTATCCACAGCCAAATTTCTTAGTTTTTCCTTTTGGTGTGGTACTTTTTTTAGTTAATTCTTTACTAAAGATGTTGCCTTTTGAAGGTCTGGCATCATAGAGACATTTATATTTAAATGTCTCACCTTGATTAGTCCATAGGCTTTGTTATCTATAGTTCACTCACTTGGCCTATTGAAAGAAAGCTTTGGGCCACCAGGGCCTGGTAGATGTCCCCCTGGGCAGCTGTCCAATTTAGTGCTGTAATAGATCTCTGGATTTATGCTTGCTTGTTCTTTTTGGCCTCTATGAATCTGCCGCCTTTATTTCTTGCCAAAATAGTTAAGCATTTAAAAAGATTTTTTTTTAAAAAAATGTATTCAGAATTTTTAGGATTTTTGTACAAAGGGGGGCTCTTTAAAAAAAAATCTAATCTGCATATCATCAGAAATAAAATCAGAAATTATCCACACAGATAATTTAATAAAGCTCTATTTCTTCTTAAAAATATCTAAAGACAATTTCATATTATAATTTCAAGAAATAAGAAAAAGATTCCTAAATCAGGTTTTCACTTGTGCTATGTTACTTAAATCATAAATTTGAAGGTTCACTTTTTCCATGTCTAAAGTTTATTATATTGTAAATATTTTTGCTTATGTTCCACTATGAATTTATTTTTTCAGATATGTATTCAGAACTCAAAATGAAATCTATTATATGTTCTGATTTCCACATATTATCTAATTATGTAAACCAACTCATTTTACCATCCATTCGTGAAAATTTTTATTCTTCAGTCTAAACTTTTGTATATATAGGTAGTTTTGTATATATGTATATAGTGGAAGTGTGGTGCTGGGGGTGATGGCAGCAGTTAATAACCATTACCCATTCAAAGCTACAGGCTTCAAATCACTCTAAGGATCTTATTCCCAAACTTTTGAGTAGAAATAGAACATTCACTTTTTTTTGGTATAAATTATTATTTCCATTGAAACTCTACCTGATAATTCTCTTTCAGAGGAATTTCCAGCCTCAAACTACACATGTATTGCAACTGTACACCCCAACTCTGTATAGTGAATCAGAATTGACTATATTTCCTAAGCAATAAATGAATAAATAAATAAAGACTTTAGCCAAAAGTAATGAAGATTACTGAAATGGAAATTCAATATTTCCCAAAGGTTAGGACCAAGAATAGGGCAGCAGGGCAGCAGTCAAAAAGATAGGGTAGTAGAGAACACATTTTTTTCACCTGAGTTTCATTTCTCCCATTTATAATGAGAAAATTGCTCTGTTAGTTGAACTGATCTGAAGTAATCAAATACACTTTGCAGTTACTTATACCTACTACCTCAGGGTATTTTTACTATGTCTTGTTATTTCATCAAAAAAAATACTTAAATGATAAATAAATGCATTTTAACCTTCCAAAAATGGAAATAAATGTATTGTGATACTTGATTTTTATGATTTTGTCTGGAAAATCTAGGTAGATACTTCTCACAATCTGGATACTTCCCTAATAGGAATTAAATTTTAAAATCCATAGTTAATAGTATATTATCCTTGTAACTTTTTAATCATCCGTGAAAATGTAGAAAAATGACTTGAAATATGTACCTTAAGAGGCTGCAAAAAACTAACTCTCTGTACATAATATCGAAAGGGGTAAAGATTTATTTTGTGTTTTCTTATCTTCTATCTAGGTTATTTTTTTAAAAAGAATTATTACAGATGTGTTGACCTTTGTAGTTAATTTTTGTTCTTTTTTTCTTTTGGTCTTGACTATTCTCCATCTAGGCACTGTCGTTTTCAGTAACTAAAAGTAAATTTTCCTTTATAACCCATATATTCAATCTCTAATAAAATGCTTGGATTAAGAAGGTATTCTAAAAATAAGATTATTTTCTTCTTTTAAAAGTCAATGTGGTTTTTTTAATCATTACTAATTTTTCAGTTGATTATGTTGGATTTTTCAGATTTGTACCATATCCTCTGTGTGTGTATATTTATACATACACAAATTCTTATTAATATTTCATCTTTTTGTCCAATTAGATTGATAATTCCTCAAGACCAATATTAAATAATATCAGGAAAAAAATGGCATTATGTGAGGTGATGAATGTGTTAACTAACCTTACTGTGATAATTTCACAATTTATACATGTATCGAATAATTATATTGTACACTTTAAACTTACGCAAGCTTATATGTCAATCATATCTCAATAAAGCTGGAAAAAATGCTATCAGATAGCAATCCTTCTTGCTTTATTCCTGAATTAATGGCAATACTTTGTTTCACCAAGAAGTATGCACATTTTAATTGCATTAAAGTATTTTTTATCTAAGATGAATGTAAAATGTTATAATTTTTTCAGAATTTATCAAAACTATCATGTAGGTTTTCTCTTTTGACTTACTACTCTGAAATATTTTAGAAATGGATATCTATATTTAAATGATCATTGTATTTTGGTAGCAAACATCTTTTGGAACCCTACATAATCACTCTTTTCAAATTCTTTTGTCCTCATTCTTAGTATGATTTTATCTGAAAATGATAGTTCAATTGACTGCCTGCCTGGTATTTTACATGCCTCATCTCATTTAATTCTCATAACTACCATAATTGCAAAGCAACAAATATTTGGGGCCCAAAACAAAACAGAACACACTGTCAGAGTAGAAATAGAAGAGAGATGGAGCATATAACTCATATAATTGGGATTTCACTTCTAAACTCCTAATTCCTGTGTGATCTATGTAGGTCCCTTAGCTTCTCTGAGTCTCTTTGACCAGAAGAAGTTGGAATTAGATCAATAAAGTCTCACTAATTCTTTCTCACCTCGAATTATATAACCTGCTGGACATCAGGAGATGCTATAATGCAGAGAAACTAGGGCTCAGAGATAGACTCTGGGTTCCAGTCCCAATTCTGCTATAAATTCATTTCATGAGAATAAATGTCATTAGGCCTCAGTTCCTACAAGTATAAAATTATGAACTCAGATTATTTTTAATATCCCTTACACTTCTAAAAATTTGTATTGATTATGAATATTCGGAAGGATATTTCAGGGTACACTGTGCATTATTGTGAGTCAACAGGGGGAGCTCTCACATTGCCTTTTTAATGTATCCCACAAATAATAGAATTTACATTACCTTAATTGCAAAGATTGGGATAGATTATTTCATTACAATTAGGTATTTACAAAACTGAGGAATCTCATTACCCACTACAGCAGTATTAAGGTAGGCCATCCACTCAGCTGTCCCCCTTTGACTTTGAGAGCTTTGTAATCATCCATCAAAGAACATGTTTGTTAGTCTGTTAAGCCATTTCAGTTGTTTTGTTTTCTGTTTGTCTTCTGGACTCCAGCTCCAGATGAAGTTAAGGTCTACCTTTGATTTGTATTCAAACTTATAAGAGCTAAAAACAGCAGGAAAGGTTTATGAAGATTAAAAAGCAAGAAACCATTTCGTTAGGTCTGCACTTCCGTGGGTTGAACTTGCTACATACACAACCTGACATGTGTACTTAAATTATTATTATTCAATTATATATTTCAGGGTTGGATTCTGTGTTCTTTATTGTTTTTTTCCTCAGTGTGTGTTATATATAATTTACTGCCCTAGCTCACAGAATATAAAAGCATTCATCATTGAATCTTTAGGAAGTTTGCTTTCCTTAATTGAAACAGATCTCTTTTATGTTAATTAGAATATGAAACATGGGTTGTGAACTGTTAGCTTTCAAATGAAACCCATACATTAATGTTCAGGTAAAATGAAAACGAGACAACACAATTTTAATAGATATTTCTTCAATAAAGTTGTGGTTTATTTTTAGGATGGAATTTTATTGCTTACTGTGATTTATACCTACTTTATCTAAAGGTTCGTGGTGGCCAACAAATAACGGCTCATATTTTTTGGCCATTTTTCCCTGAAAACATAACTACATTTTAAAATATGGAAAAGTAATTTATAAGGGAAATGAAAAAAGCTTACATGGAAGATTACATAAAATACATCTGTCTTTTCAAACCATCGAGATATATAAACAACTCGTTAAAACCTTAAAATGCCAAGAGGAAGGACAAAAGATTCTTGTATTCAATGAACTTTTGAAAATATATCGTTTTTGTTTTTTTTCTTTAAAAGAGTAAGATTTTACTTCACGTCTAAATAAAGACCTTGATTAAATGTATGTACATACATATTTTAAAATAGTATCACTCCAAGATATTTCTTCAAAGGACTCAATGATAGAGCAAAAACATAGGAAAAGTAAACAAGTTTGGCAGCCAAGAGCTTTTTTCAATGAAAGTATAGCCTTTTGTTTTTGACTGCAAAGGTTTTTCTTTTTATGTCAAATGAAATTTTATGATCACCTATGAGTTTGGAACCAAATCCTTGACTGCCAAATCTGATTCCAATCCTTAAAATCTGTTTTTGTAATACTGCCAGCAATACACTAACTTTAAATAGGTAGCCAGACATATTGGCAAAAATATACGTGGTTAATCAAATAAAACTATGTAGCAGTTTGGGAACAATCAATCAACTTTCAGAATCTTTTAAGTATGAAGCTGCTGTGAAGACATTATAACTTGCAGTGAAATAATGCAATCAAACTGTATAAGCAGCTGCTTTTGAATTCATCCTCCCCTTTGTTTTTAAGTTTTCATAGACCAGCCTCTTAACTATGAATTTTATAAGCTTTTGAAAGAAAAACCTGGCAGGCTTACTACTTTAACTAACAAAGAGATGAGAACTGGTAATACAGTTGGAAGCTGAACACACTGCAAGAACTGCCAACTTGAACTTATCTGGTTTACTATTATTGTATGGATTGCACTTGAAATGCCTGATGATGACTATTACTTCACTGAAAAAGAGCATATGTGTGAGAGACTTAAATACTTTTTATTGTGTTTCATAACTTGATGATTCTTTACAAATAAAAGATAGCATTACCTAAAAATTAATCCTGATACCCAAACATTAACATATTTCATTCTTTACAAACTACATTTCTGTTATGTGAAAAAATTACTAACTTTTAATATATGCCAATGCCAACCTCATAAGAACTCCACTTATTTATTTATTTTTTGTTTGTTTTAAATCAGGAACCAAAATTGCATTTTATAAATGCATTATTTATGAAATAGTTCTATGTCCTATAGTTAAATTAGAATGTTTTATTACTATTATTTTGTTATTCATTTTTCTTTTTTGTAATCATAAATTTAATCAATTGGAATTTTAAGACTTGAAATGCTAATGAACAATTTGGCTCTGTCAAACTGAAATATTAGATCTGGCCAAATTTAAAACTCAATTTCTAAATAATGGAGAAAAAAAGTGTTACTCTTCTTTTCAATGTCTGAGGTCAATTTTGCTGAATCTCAATAGTGGCTAATAACATTAGTTTCTAATACATTAAGTTTCTGTATAAGGTTTCTTGGCAGGGCGTGGGAGGTGCTCATTTTACTAAACAGTCTTAGTATGATTTTTTTTCCTCATATGTTTTATCAAATATCCCCAGATTTGGTCATAGATAAAAATCTGAGGATTATTTCTGAAGTGGAGAAGATGAATGTATATTTGGAAAATACATGGCTTACACTGGTAAAGTTTGTTTTTGATCAATGTTTCTAAAAGCATTGTCATGTTAGATATAATGCTGAATTCAGAGCTTGAGAAAAAACTTTTGGTAAAATAGCTGATATTTAATTTAAATATGCATATATCTGTATATTGAGCACTCTTTTGCTTACTTCAATAAAATCATCATCTTTGTGGAAGTCAAAGAGGAGGTTATCATAAATAATGCTAAAACAAAACAAGTACTAAACCTGGCTCACGTACCCTGTCCCCCATCCCCGCTCTTGCTCTTGGCTGCCCTAACTCCTTCTTCAACTTCAGGCACAGGAGAGAAGCCCTTTGAACAGATCTGAACACGTCCCTCTCTCCCTTCCACATCCTGCCTAGGTCAGGTAACTCTCTTCTGCATGCTCTAATTCCCCTACCAATATCTGTATCATTGCACTAGAGTTTTACTTATGTGTTTAGTGTGTCCAACTAAATTGTAATCTTGAACGTACATTGCCTTATCATCTTTACATCTCTGGTGTTTCATAAAATGCTTGATTAAAAGTCAAGGACTAAAAGAATGCATAGTTTAAACTACACTTTCCACCCTAAAGGCCTAAGTACTCACGAGGGCAGACTCTGAAGCGGTTTCGGTCATTTCTACTAGTAAAAAGCTGACCATATGAAGAGATATGAGGGCCGATGAAGGAATGACAACTTGGTTATTTTAGGATTGCATACTCGAGGTTCAGGCAGGAAATAGTAACTAAGTCAGTTCTGAAAGCAACCCAGGCTTCAGATTCTATCAGTTTTCACTGTGAGGGAATGAAGGTACAATGTTGTGAGAGCTTAAGACTTTTCAAGTAGTAGAGAAACTTAGACTTTTAAATATAAAATATTCTAGTTTTTAAATTATGTCTCAACAAACATCCACCTTGTAAGAAAATATGTTAACAAGCCATAGATGGCACATAGGCCATCAATGTGGCCTCTAAGTAGAAATAAGATGTTATAAACATCTTTCTTGAATTAAAACAGCAATAAAAATAACCAACAACCTTTCTAACAAGTTGGAAAAATATATTTATATGTATATTTTATTTATATTTGTTTATATTATATTTAAATTTATATGCAAGCTTATATGTAAATTTATACTTTATATTTATATTTTCATTTAAATGGATACATATGTTTATATTTGTATTCATGTTTATATGGCCCTATTTGACAAGTTAGGGCTCAGAATGAGGAAACTTAAGGTCAGTGTAGACCTGGATGGCAATAAGAAGAGTACAATTGTAAAAATGCCGACCTTATTACTTGGATTGGAATCCAAGATTTCAGGCAGCTTGTTTTTCTGACCTTTAAAACCACCTCTGAATTCTGATAAACACAGAACTAAGCTGAGAAGAAAAGGTATTTACAGCACCACCTTTGGATAACTTTAAAGCTGCTCAAGTATTTTTGCAGTGACTGGAGGGGATGGAATGCTGTGGGGGAAAAAACAGCACTGGAAACAAAGCAAACTGGCTTTATCTCAACTTTTTATATCCAACTGAAGCACACTTCACCTGTGAATAGTGATTATTAAGTTTCTTTCAAGGGAATGAGGCCTGTAATTCATGAATGCTGCAGGTGTGAACCCCTACAAGCCTTTTCTCTGAGTGAAAGAACGTTAATCATTATTCATGGGTGAGATAGTCCATTTATTCCACAGCAGAGAAAGAATTCCTTTTTTCATCCTCTCAAAACATGAGACCTTCGATTTCATAAGCTTCACAACAATGAAAGATTCTCTCTTAGAATTATATTTATTAGGGTTGTTCTTAGCTCATGCTTGTTTTTTAAATACTTGAATCTGTGTAGTTACTAACATGTCTGAACAAATCTGTGGTTACATATAGCAATTAGTTATTCATTAAAATTTCCAAAGACATTGGTTATTCTAGATCAATATTTATATATATGAATATAGAATAAATCACATCACAATGAAACCCAAGGGAGTGATAGTTATGGATTCTGTTCGTATCATACATTGCTTGAAATAAGTGAGTCATTGCCTAGAGCGCAGAAATCTTTGGATTGTGTAGAAATTTTACTTTGTTGTGAAAATCAATTGACAGTGTACACCAATAAATATTTATTACTTCACATGCTTTTAGTTAATTTTCTTACTTGATTCCTCACTTTATACATTTCACTCCTTTCTAGCCATTTTCATAAAAAATTTTGAAAATATATTTGAAATATATATATACTTTACATAGGTATCGCTAATGTGGTTTGTGTTTTTAAGCCACAGAGTGCACATGGTATAAATTCTTGCACATCATGTGGATGTCAGGTTGATGCTAAAGACAAATCGTGTATTTTAATGGCTTAAACTCATTTTTTATTTGCCTTTAGCATTTTTTAGCATGTCAGATTAAAAAAAAAAAAAAGAAAAAACAACTTTACTACCTAACAAGATTATGTTCAGAATATACACTGAGTAAGCAAAGAGATTAGTTGACTAATTCTTCCCTATTGAGGTTCAGGTTATATATATGATGACATAATAGAGAAATTCAGTATGTCAAAGGGCCAATAGTTGAGTAAAATTATGCAAGACGTTGGAAGAGAAAATGTAAGTATTAAATTAACGAATGTAATAACTAAATAGCTGCTTTATTTAATTTAATCAGATTATCTAATTATATAGCAAAACCAAAACCTAAAGTAGGGACTAACATTGCATCCACTTTTCACTAATGTTTTACTCTTAAAACAAAAAGACGCTGCAATCCTAAATTTGACCACAGAGAAGATTGTGATGTTACAGTTTATGCTCCTCCTGAAAGAGTCTGAAAATATGTGTTCTGTAGTTCAAATTTATAAAGATTTTTATCTTGGAACTAGTCTCAATAAGTAGGAAGTTCTCCTAGATTTGTTTTTACTTTTGGGGGGAAAATTTCCCCCAAATATGAGCCGTTACACAATAGTGGAAGATTATTAATTCCTTTGGGGGAGGATAGAAAAGCATTCATTTTTCTATCATTGGAAAGACCTGAACCTCAGCCTGTTCTACCACATGCTGGGGAGAGACATTCTTTTACTATTGTGAGAGAAATGGCCTCCGAAATTTTATCAATTGCATGGGTGAAGAATTACAAGATAATCCTGTGTCTATGCTATGCACAAGGACCTAAAGCCAGAGACAACTCATAAATAATAACTATCAGCCAATCATTTCACAATGTATTTCTGTTTGCTAAGAAAATGTATCCACTAAAATTCAGAGAACTGAAACATCTTCTTCAAAGGCAAAGATAAATTAGACGCTGCAGACATATACATTCATCAGCTACACCATAAATATAATAGCTTCAAGAGCCATCTTAGCTGACCTCTGACTTTTCATATTCAAATGGATTTTTGTTGCCCTCACTGAATCGTGATGCTTTCTTCTACTATGTGGTGCAGCTTCTCCAAACCATCCTTGGTGACATGAAACATGCTTCCTGCCTCTCTCTTGCTTGTTCTCCTTGGTGGTGTGAACTGAATCTATTTTTATAAACTGCCTATTCTTCAGACTGTCTTAGTCTTGGCCTATGAAAAGGCCACTCTTCAGTTCAGAGAGCTATCAGAGCACCCCACAAGTGTATCTGAGGCACACATTTCCATCCACTGAGAAATCTACTTCCCATTAAAAAGCAAATTCTGGAAGGGAAGATGTATTTCATTGTTACATCTTTCCAAGCTTCATTGAATCCCAACACAAATGCACTGGATTGTTGAATTTAAACACTTGATCTGTATTTCTCCGGAACAGTGCAGAACAGCTTCCCCAACAACTTTCTCAAAGTGAAGTAGAAATTGCTCTCAAATGCTAGTTATAAACGTGTAATCTGAACTCCAGCCACTCCACAGGGCTGCAGAAGAATTTACGATGTGCTAAATATTTCCTTTGTTCTTCCCAGTGGTAGCCTGCTGTAGCAATTAGAAAGCAACTGGCTCCACATGTAAACTGCTAGAGTTTTCTAAAGAATTGTTGATAACTATTCAACAGGCTCAATGAACAGGATTTTCTTATTGTGCAGAATTCTGATTTTTTAATTTCCTTTCAAGGTTGTATTTTTTAAAATATTTTCTAAATTTTTCTTCCTTCTTTCCTGGTGCCTTCCCAATGCCCCTTTACAAGGAGGGGGGAGAGGTCAAGATGACTGCTATAAGCCAATGGAAGCCCGAGTTGTCAGACTCCTAACACTGCAATTCTTTTTAAAGCCATATAAAGGTCCTTTGTGTTGCTATCAAAAACACCTCTGACCTCCTCTTTCTCATTTTCATAGAAAGTGACAGCCCAGTCCCATCCTTCATAAAAAGGCAAAAAAATCTGCCAATACCGTACTTCTTCAGAAGCCAGACACTATTAATCATCAGCAGGAGGCAGTATGGCTTCAATTAGCTACATAGTATACAATAAATTCTCAACTATTCGGTGTGTGTGTGTGTGTGTGTGTGTGTGTGTGTGTGTGTGTGTGTGTGTGTGTGTGTGTGTTGGGCTTACTCGGTGCTGGACATGTATTAATTCTATTAGGATGGTACTAGCATTAAAATGGAAAAAAGTTAGAGTTCAGGAAAGTTAGATAACTTGCTCAAAATCATGTAGCTAGTTAGTGGCCAGGTTTGACATGATTCCAGAATATAGGACTCTGGTTGGGAGAGCAAATGTTTTTGGGAAGCATTTTGGCAAAGTGGTTAAGGACAAGATTATAGAATCTGTCACTCAGGTGCTATGTAATCTCAGAAGAGTTACTGAGCCTTTTTATACCTCAGATTCATCATCTAGAAAATGAGATAATACTACCCAACCTACAGGGTTTTTGTAAAGATTAAATGAGTAAATATATATTATACAGAATATATTATATAGAACAGTGTCATGCATACAGCAAGCATAATGCAGATGTTACTTTTTATAAAGTATGCTATTTTTTCAAAATTAAGCCTTAAAGAATAGGAGAAAATTAGCTTCATCCTTATCTCTAGGCTCTTTATTTAAAGCCAGATACAGAGCTAGTTTCAAGAGATTTGGGATGAATTAAACACTGTATCCAACCCAAAGTGTGTCATAATTTCACGGAGAAAAAAGTATACACACAAATTATAAGAAAATATAATGTCTGTGATAACACATGGGTATTAATTTTTTTTTTAAAGGCATGGTCATGACAGCAGGACCGTGAGCTACACAATTCAGAAGGGATGCAGCCTATTTAGGGAAGACTTCCTAAAATGTGCTAGACATCCTATGTATTATGAATGTGATTAAAACACTTGAGGAGATAAGAGTTAAAGGAAAAGTAGGAATTATTCATAAATTGAGTAGATTTAAGTGGCAACAGCTTAGACAAGAGCAAAGGGGAAAAAGTATGATGGACCTAGGAGACTGCTCAGTTACAGTGTTTGTGTGTTTGGATGTAGGGCAGCGTGAAGATGATGTCGCTAGAGACTTTCAGAGGCTGCCAAATTATTCTTCCTAGAGGACAATTCTGATCAAGACCCTTCCTTATTATAAAGCCACCAATATTTCCCCAACATTAAGAGCTGAATTTTCCCTCCAAATTCAAATGTTGAACTCCCAACTCCTGGTATCTCAGAACATGATCTTATTTGGAAATAGGTTGATTGTAGATACAGTTAGTGAGTTAATATGAGGTCATACTGTAGTAGAGAGGGCCCCTAATCCAATATGACTGTGTGCTTATAAAAAGAGAAGATTTGGACACATAGACAGACAAACCCAGGGAGTGCAACATGTGAAGATGAAGGCAGAGGCTAGGTGATGTGTCCACAAGCCAAGGAAAGCCAATGATTGTCAGCAAAACACAGAAGCTATGAAAAATGCATGGAACAGGTTCTCCTTCATAGTCTTAAGAAGAAAGCAATCTTGTCAACACCTAGATCTTGGACTTCTAGCCTCCAGAAATGTGAGGCAATACATGTCTGTTATTTAAACTATCCAGATTATGTTTGGTACTTTGTAATGGCAGCCCTAGCAAACTAATAAACCAACCAGTACAACATAAAGACTGTTTCTATTTTTCTCCCCTCAATGTCCTAAAATAGTTGGTAAAAGGCAGTGAGAATTAGTAGGGAAGTAATAGAATTGCACCTACACCAGTACCCTTTCTGACATTCTAAACTGATGTGTCTCCATCTCATATTGATGAAAGGCACTACAGCACTTACTACTCTTAAAACATGTTCCTCATCCTCTTGCTTTCTCGCATTTCTTACATCTAGAATCTTTTTCTGTGTCTCGTAACTGTGACTCAGATTTCTACTCATTCTCAAATACCCAGCTGAAGTGTCCCCTCCCTCCTAAAGCATATCTCTGAGCTTGGCTCTTAAATTTTATTTTTCTTTATGGTGTTATATATATTCATATATTCTGCCTTGTACCAGACAAACATCAAATCTTCTAATCACCTTCTGCTCCTGAAGAGAATGTGAAATCTTTAGGGGTAGTAGGTACTTTACTCTTCATTTATTGCATGAATTATTATGATACTTGACACATAGCAACTGATCATATGTGCATATTCATTGCTTTTTACACTGAAACTATACTAAGCATAACTAATAATTCATAAAATGAATTTAGTTTTGCATTTTTAAAGTTGAACTCCAATTACACATATGTTATTACACTTGACATTATCCCTCATTCACTAATACATTGTTCCTTTAGTTTATAACAGTCATTTTAAAGTTCATATGTATTAATTCTATCACTTCTCATTGCTAGTTCTGTTTCTAGTGTTTGATTTTTGTCCTAATTATGGATTGCATTATCCTGATTTTTTGCCTGGCTGGTAAATTTTAATTGGATGCCAAATACTGTGAATTTTATGTTTTTTGGTGTTAGATATTTTTGTATTAAATTTAATTTTTTAAGGATTTTCTTTAATTTTTCAATTACAGTTGACATATAATATTATGTTAGTTTCAGTTGAACAGCACAGTGATTACACATTTATATAACTTATGAAGAGATCACCCTGATAAATCTGGTACCCATCTAACTCCATACATATGTATTACAATACTACTGACTGTATTCCCCATGCTATACTCTACCATCCCATGACTATCTTGTAACTACCAATTTGTATCTCTTAATCCTCTTCCCTTTCACCCATCTCCGCTCCCAATTCCAGTAACCAACAAAATGCTTTCTGTATCTATGAGATTGTTTCTGTTTTGTTTGTTCATTTATCCTGTTCTCTAAAGTCCACAAATAAGTGAAACTATATGTCATTTGTCCTTCTTTGTCTGACTTATTTCACTTAGCACAATATCTCTGGGTCCATCCATGTTGTTACAGATGGCGAGATTTTATTTTTTATGACTGAATAATATTCTATTGTACATAGGTACCACCTTTTCTTTATCTATTCATCCATTGATGGACACCCAATTTGCCTCCTATCTTGGCTATTGTAAATAATGCTGCAATAAATATATGAATGCATACATCCCTTGGAAAGTAGTGATTTGGGATTTTTTGGGTAAATATTTAGAAGTAGGATTACTGAGTCCTGCTTTGTCTCTTGTTATAGCCTTTGTTTTAAAGTTTCTTTTGTCTGGTATAAGTATTGCTGCCCCAGCTTTGTTTTTCTCATTTCCATTTTCATAAAATATCTTTTCCTGTCCCTTTACTTTTAATCTGGGTGTCTTTCAATCTGAAGTAATCTTTCAATCCTATAGGCAGCAAATGTAAAGGTTTTGTTTTCTTATCCTTTCAGCTACCCTATGTCTTTTGATTGGAGCATTTAATCCATTTATATTTAAAGTAATTCTTGATAGATATGTAGTTATTGTCATCTTATTATTTACATTTTTGATTTTTTTTTCTTTTTGTTTTTAAAGAAGTCTAACATTTGTTCTAATACTGGTTTGGTGGTGATGAACTCCTTTAGCTTTTTCTTGTCTGGGAAGCTCTTTATCTGTCCTTTGATTCTAAATGATAGTTTTACTGGGTAGAGTAATCTTGATTATAGGTCCTTGCTTTTCATCACTTTGAACATTCTGTGCCAATCCTCTGGCCTTCAAAGTTTCTGTTGAGAAATTAGCTGACAATCTTATGGGAGCTCCTTTGTAGGTAACTAACTGCTTTTCTCTTGCTGTTTTTAAGAGTCTCTCTTTGTCTGTAACATTTGGCATTTTAGAGATGATATGTCTTGGTGTGGGCTTCTTTGGGTTCATCTTGTTTGGGACTCTTTGCACTTCCTGGGTTTGTATGTCTATTTCTTTCACCAGATTAGAGAAGGTTTCTATCATTATTTCTTGAAATAGGCTTTCAATTCCTTGCTCTCTCTCCTTTCCTTCTGGTACTCCTATGATGCAAATGTTAGTACTCTTGATGTGGTCACAGAGGCCCCTTAACTTTCCTCATTTTTTGAATTCTTTTTTCTTGTTGCTGTTCTAATTGAGCATTTTCTGCTACCTTACTTTTTAAGTTTCAGATTTCATTCTTTATTTCATTTAATTTACTGTTAATTCTCTCTAATGTATCCCTTATTTCAGTTACTGAAATTTTATTTCTGACTTTTTTATGTTTTCTATCTACATTTTTATGTTTTCTATCTCTTTGTTGAAGGTTTCACTGAGATCATTGAGAATCCTTATAACCAGTGTTTTGAACTCTGCATCTGGTAGATTGCTTGTTTCTATTTTATTTAGTTCTTTTCTGGAGTTTTGTTCTTTTCTTCTATTTGGGACATGTTTCTTTGTTTTCTCATTTTGGCTGTCTTCTTGTGTTTTTTCTACGTATTAAGAACTGCTATGTCTCCTGGTCTTAAAGGAGTAGCTTTAGTAGGTGTTCTGTAGGACCCAGTGGTTCAGTCTCCCTTCCCCTAGCTGGGTGCTGCAGGTGTATCCTTTTTTGGGATTGTGTGTGCCTTCCTATTATAGTTGAGCCTTGGTGGCTGTTTAGACATCAGTGGGAGGGATTGACCCTCATGCTGATTGGCTGTGAGGACTGGCTGTGACTACATGCTGTGACCCTCATGCTGATTGGCTGTGAGGACTGGCTGTGACTACAGTGGAGGAGCTGTTGCACAGGGGCTGATCCTATGGAGCAGGATTCACTTTAATAGAGCTCTGGTGCCAGTGAGTATGCCCTTTGGGTATGCGATTTGTGTGGCAACTGTGGTGTGGTCTGAAGCTAGCCAAGGGTATGTTGGTTCTGGGGCCTCTTGGGAGGAGCTCTGGGAAAGGCCAAGATCAGCTGCTGCCTGTGCCCTGCCTGGAGCCACTTGCTATGGGCTACAGTGTGATATGCGGATGGTTGCCACTTGTGCTGGGCTTGGAGGTGCCTGGGAAAGGCTCAACTGTGAACTGAGGCCAGCTGTTGCTAGTGCTGGTCTTGGGGCTGCTTAGCAAGAGCTATGGAGCACAGAGGCCAGATGCTGCTTGTTTACAGGTTGTGAATCTTTGAGAGATTTTAGGAAAGTCCTCAGCCTGAGCCAAGATAGGCCATTTGTATGGAAAAGCCATTGGAAGTGGCTTAGGTAAGCCCACAAGTTAGATGGGGAGGGTCTCAGGGAATCACCAGGGCAGGGCAAATGGTGTTTGCCAGATTGATGGAGACACAGATATGGTGGCCACCTGTGTCTGCATGCTGGGCTAGAGAAAGCCTTAACAAAAGAACAATGGCTTCTCCCAGTACTTCTGTCTGGGAGAAAGCCACCCCTCTATCCCTCATCCTGAAGCCAGACAATTTCGTTTCTCCCTGTATGTCCCCAGAACCTTTCAAGCTGCTGCCCCAGTGCTGAAACTCAGAGCAAGTGAGTTCATCAGCAAGTAAGTCTGTATGTGGGCCACTTAAGGGAAACGCCTAGGACTCCAGCACTCCGCCAGTTCACCCAGCCCCAATCTCCACTGGTTTTCAGAGCCAGAAGTTCTGGGGACTTCTCTCCCCGGCACTGGAGCCCTGGGCTGGAGAGCCTGGTGTGAGGATGGGATCCCTTGCTCCTTTGGGGGAACCTCCAGAGTCAAGATATCCTTCCCAATTTTTAACTGCCACATGTAGGTATGAGATCAGTCTAATTTGTGTCTCTACTTGTCCTACAAGTCTTGATGTGGTTTCTTCTGTATGTCCTTAGTTATAGGGCTTCTGTTCAGCTAGATTTCAAGTGTTTCTCAATGATGGTTGTTCTGTAGTTGTAATTTTGATGTTGTTATGAGACAGGGTGAGCACAGTGTTTACCTGCTCACTATCTTGGTTGGAACTCTTAAATTTAATTTTTAAATAATTTTAGTTTTTGTTCTATCATATGGATAAATTCTTTGGGATCAATTTTAAGATTCTCTTTTAAACTTTGTTAGGGTAGGTCCAGAACAGCCTTTAGTCTAGGGCTAATTTATTTTCACTACTGACGTAATACTTTCTAAAGATTCTATGTCCCATATCCAAGGTCTTTGAATTCTTGCTGAGAACACAACCTATTCCCAGTCTCATATGAGCTTTGGGGAGATTTTTCCAGATATTTTTTTTTCCAGTGGTTCTTTCTCTGGATTCAAGTATTTTCTTTTAATATAGCAATAGTATTCAGCCAGAGATTTAAGGGAGCTCCTCTGTAGATCTCTGGAGTTCTCTTTCTGTCCAGATCCATTTTCCCTAATTTTGCCCCTGAAATTCTAGCCACCTTAGCCTCTCCAAACTTCCAATTCTGTCTCCTCAACTCAACAAAACAACTGAGTTCTGTTTGGGCTCTCCCTCCCTGTGCTGTGGCCTGATACCTCACTGGAGCCCAATTTATTAGTTTCCCTTCTCTCAGGAATCACTGACTTGTGCTACCTGTTGTCTAGAGCCTAAAAACAATAGTTTTAGAGATTTAGTCTTATTTTTTAGTTGTTTAAGGTAGAAGAGTAAATTTAATCTTAGTTACTCTGCAAAAGCCAGTAAAGTACCTATGCCGTTGTACTTGTGAACACTAATTAGAAAGTACTATAAGGGGTATAATGATTTAGTTAAATGAATTTGCTTTTGTGAATAAATATCTGGCATTATTTATTGCTTCTAAATCTTTCACTTCTTTTTTTTTTTTTTTTTTAATTCTCATGGAAGGACCATTTAAAATTAAGTTTGGGTGAAAAATCTAAAAGAACTGGATAATCCAGAGCTTTGGAGTCATGCAAATCTATGTTCTAATCTTAATTTCACTATCTCAAGTGGCGTAACCTAAGGCTACTGACCATGCTTCTGAGCCTCCTTTCTTCGATTGTAAAACAGAAGCTAACACAATAATCCCACATGGTTATTCTGAGGATTAAATGTCCATGATTCTCTGCAGCTTTTATGATGAAACTTTATTTTGCGATCCATGCAACAGAATGGATCAAGAATTACATATGAAGTTCTTGGTGAAGTTAGTCCCAAATTGGGCACCCAATTAGTTCCCTTCCACCTTTCTTCCCCTCCAAACAATAGGAAACCTTCTGTATTGGGAAGGCAAGAGAATTAAAGGTCTAATCTCCGCTGACTTCTTAAATTTGGGGTATTTTCCTAGGCAATTCTTTGCTCAAATGAAAAGGCAGATGAACCTCGTGTAAATATTTTGCCACTCTATGTCTCCAATATAAGAACCCAAAATGTAACGATGAATTAGTTCATTTTTCATTTTGATAGGCTTCATATTCTTCCTAAATTCTTTTTTCAGGAAACTAGCATATGATTTTGCTTATAATTGAACCAATATTTCTCATATATTTTATTCCCTGTTTTGCTGTTTCCTCCTATTCGCATATCCTTCACTGAGCTTCCCAAAGGATTCATTTGTTATCCTTGTACAATATGCTAATAAATCCAAAATATTCATTTTAATGCTGCCTTTGAAATTTCCACTAATACCATTTAGTTACTCTTTATCAGAGCTTTATTCTCAATGTGTCATTGCATTCTCCATTTCTACATAATCACCCCAGTCATAAAGACTCATACATCTTACTGTAGTGTTCTCCGATTTAAATTCTCACATCACCAAGCCCTGATAATTATTCCTCTATAAGACCTCATTCATAGGAAATACCTTCCTACAAGAAATATCTTGTGGTATAGATAAAAAGAGAATAGACTAATCTGACCAAAAATCCAGATTTGAATTCATGTTTGCAGCATATTGTGACTTAGGGTGAATGCCTTAAACTTTCTGAGCTTCAGTTTACTCTCTGTAAAATAAGGATAATAATAAACTCATAGACTTGTTATACAAATTAAAATTATATAACCTGTGTAGTGCTTAACAGAGGAATCGGCATATAGAATATGCTCAATGACTGTTAGCTTGCTTCTATATTGTATATTGCTAAATCCAAACTTCATGCTCGGACTATGGTAAAAATTTTCAGATATTTTCTTCACTTCTACGTTTTTTTCTTTTTTCATGAGCAGGGAATATTCATCCTGAGCAAGGTTGCTGAAGATCAAATGAGATATATAAAAATTGTTATGCATGTATATCAGTTAAGATGTATTTCGTTGTAAGTAAAACTTCAAGCTTAAAGAGAGAGAGAGGAAAAAAAAAAACCTTCATCTAAGTAAAATACCAGAGATAGTGCAGGCTTCTGGGGTGGTGGAGTCAGTAGGTTCTTTTTATATTTCTTTTCCTTTAACAATAGTGTTGGTTTCATCCAAAAGTTCCCTTCATATCAAAAATTGAGGTCATGTGCATGCTTCTTCCTCTTGTCCAACCAGAAATAGAAATTGGTTCCCTGTATCTTTATTAGTCCTCAGTAAACATTTTCTCTCATCTCATTATCCGAAATTGGGTTATAAGCCCCTTTCCTCAAGTAACCATTGGCAAGAGATAATAGGGCTACCTTTAGCCAGATTGGCCTACCCCTTGAGTGGAAGAAAATTCCTCACACTGTATTGCTATTGCACAGTGAAAGAAAGGGGGAAGTGGTGCTGAGAGTCAGTGTCAATGTTTACCATCTATCTTCATAAAGGGAAGAGCCGGCTTTCTTCATTGCTGAATGCCTGATGCCTAAAACAGTGACTGGCATGTACAAGCCAATCAAAAATTGTCGAGTGGACATTAGTTATTGTCACTGAATGACTTCATATTTCTTAGAACAATTTTACTGCTCATTTCAGATCTCATAAATAATTGTTGAATGAATTACCTATCAAAATAATCTAATGGTGTGCTTCTCACTTTCTTCTCCACGTCTAACTTTTCCCATCACATACTAAGATGAACTCTTAACTTGATCAGGATTCATGAATCTTCCATATGCTTTGCTTTTGTGCATTTCTGAAAGTTGGAATGATTTTTTTCTCCTTAGAAGAGTCTATATCACCAGAGGCTCCCAAGATCAAACACTTCTAGCACTAATCCCCACAAAACCTCAGCATTCTGGCACATTTCCTTTATCTTTTGGAATATTTTTAGGTATGTTTCAGCATTTTTTTTTTTTTTTTTTTGCCCTGGAGAATTATATTTACTCTGGGCAATGTATGCCATATGCAGGATACATATACATATACATAGTAGGCATTGGCAAGCTATTAATGTTTTAATGGCATAGAGATGATAGAGGTAAATAATAATGTTGTTAATAAGATAAATGCTGTTACTTTTAATGTCAAATACATAGAGTATTCAAACTCTAGGGTATATAAGATAGATGTGAATAACTTGCTTAATCTTCAGATTCTCATATCACATTTCCAAAGATTCTGATTTAGGTATAGGGCACTGCTCAAAAATCTGTATTTTTATCAATGTCCCGAATGAGAATTGGATAAACAACATTTGGCTGAATAGATATTATTTAATCAACCTATTCTCTTTATATCAATACAAAGCTAATGAAGTAAGGCTTAATGTCCAATGCCAAATAAGTGAGTAAATGAATGTTGCTGATGCCATGAGTAAGATCTAACTAGAATTACTGGAATCTTAAGTGTATACATTATATATTTAATATAATATTTAAATTTATATAATTTAAAGAAGGGGCAGGGATGAACAGGGGAGAGGAGGGCAGAAAGGGCAGGTACCAGATAGGAGGAGTGAGTTCTGATTGTGAAGCGCCTTTGCTACTATGCTAAGGGGTCTGAATTCTTCTGAAATCAGTGGGGAATGGTGGAAGGTTTTTAAGCAGGGAATAAAACAATATAATATATGTTGTAGAAAGCTGACTTTGTCTGTGTGTGATGGATTGACCAGAAAAGGAAGCTGGAAGCAGAGGAGAATCACATGTGATCAAAACCACAAATGAGTTCTTCAGGCCACAGGGACAGGTGAGGCTGCACTGTACTATGAATCAACATAAGGCAGGTATTGTGAGTTATTGCCTATGATTTTCATTTGGAGTCAAAGTGATTCATCTCCTTGAGGCAACTGACCAACTGCTAGTGGCTACTCAGTCCAGAAAGTAAGATTCTCAAACCTCAAACACTCTACGCTGGGGTTCAAAACACAGAGGCAGTCCAAGAAAACTTTTTATTTTTCACTTATTAATAATGATGAAAAATGCAGCTTAAAGTTAGCAGCTTACAAGGAGCACCAAATACTTTACATGAGCAATATATCATTAGCATAATTTTTAAAAGAAGAACACGTCAATACTGAAAGAATGGCTGAGACATATTGTTTATATGTAGAGCTTAAATTGGAATAGAGACTTAATCTCCCAGAGCTGGAAGCATCAGGGTCAGGTGTGAGGAAAGCCCTGGTGTTCTATACTTAGAGTAGAGGAAATAGGCCATTGAGGGTGGCCAGGGAAACAGGCTTTCCTTTTATTATGAAAATGTTCTCTGCCTTCGCCACATATCGCTCTCAACATTTCTCCTTTATCATCTTTCCAAGAAGTCCACTTGCTGGACAAAATGATAGATGGTAAAATTGGAGACACTAGAGTTAGCTGTTTCCTTTGGAGAAGGACCAAGGAATGAGGGAAATTGATTCTGTGCCCAGAAAGAAGTCAACTTGAAGAGATAAACATTATTGGGAAGACAGAGAATATTAAGTGAGAAATTAGCTAATTTTTCTATCTTCTCAAATGCTAAAGACAATTTTTTAAAAATCTGTTTAACTCAAACTGGCATCAGCTATTGCTTATTCCTTTGTTGGAGCTTGCTTCCATGCCCCACCCCCCAGCATTTCAATCTTTAGCCTTCTTCACATATGCAAATCTACTTCCATCAAAACATTATCAAGAAACTGTAGATTTCATTTTAAGATGAAGCAAAGAGAGAATTTTCTCATAAAACCAGCAACCACCATTTGAAATATCGCTTTTAGGCATTTTTACAATGTCTCTACTGAACTGCAGAGGAAATCTCCCCTTTCCTCTTCCCTCCTGCATCAGCTCAGTCGACCTTCCTCTTCCCTTCCCCACTCCTTTCCTCTCCTCCCTCCAATCAGGCAGAACAATTCTGCTCAAGCCCCCAACTTGCTAATCACTCCTGGTTCTTATGAAGGCAAAAGGTCCCAATTTTAAAAGAGAGGATAGTTTCTTTTCTTCTTATCACATCTTCACAATTCTGTTGTTTTACCTACTTTTCTGTCATTTTTGCTATCAGTGAAAAAAGTTAGGTGATAGCTAAGTGAGGAGGACAGTATTTTTATAGTTCTATCTGCCACAAATTATGCAACCAAGAAAAGACTCAGGATTTCTTTCTCAAGTCTTCTTCAGTGAGTTTACTCCATGTTGACCACTATGTTGGATGCTGGCATCTCTGTACTCAAGAAAATGCCGGGACAGAAATGAAGCCCAGCCCTGCATCCATATATCTCACATTTTGAACACTGATATTTCAATTGTTTTACAGAGGGTCCCCAGGCAACTTTTATCCATGGTCCTTACTACTGTCATGGAAATATATTACCTTTAAAAATTGTTGAAAAGAAAATAAAGTAGGAGAATTATTCTCAGGGGTTGAACTACTCTTTCGGCTCCCCCCAGCCACGATTCTGACTATATCCCAATTGCAGTGGAAAGAGAGAGCATTTTGTCCATACCTCAGCTGGCCCTATAACTAATTTGTCAAGCCACAGGTAGAGAAGAATCTATCAAGTAGCCCTTTACTCAGGGTTTGAGTAGTGAACTCACTCCAACTATGGAACCCAATCTGAGAACTGGAGTAATGAAGTGGCAGGGCCAGGTACATAATTTGCGGGTCGTAGTGCAAAATCCAGATGCAAAGTCCCTTGTTCCAAAAGCAAGGAAAAGGTCTGTTAAAGGTCCTAAAATATCAAGCTTTTACCTTTTATCTGTGGTCTCTCAACTTGCTGTAGTTTTTTAATTGCTTTTATTGTTTTAAGAATAATTAAAATTTTAAATTAACATGAATTTTGCCATTCATCTTTATGTGGTACAGTGCCTATTTAAAATGAAAATATGAGAGCATTAACTTGTATGTGAAATCACCAAAATTATGCAATTCATATTTTCAGAGGGCATACATGCATATGTATTTCATTCCTACTAGAAATACTGCACAAAACAACTGTTTTTATTTCATTTGTTGATGCTCACACAGTTTAACCAGCAGTCTCTGCCGTTGGCTTAATGATGGATAGAAAGACTAAAAGGAAAAAGAACCTCTAGGTTGCCTTGTTTTTGTCTTCCTTTCTATGTCATAATTTTTAGCCTAAGTGATTGGCTAATACAGGAAGGTAAGATAAGAAAGAAAGGACATGAGAGAGTTCTTTCAATATAGTGTTTCTTAGAACATCATTATATTTTTTTCTATGTTCAAAGCATCTTCTGGTTCTCAGGGAAAGATTGGCTTCTCAGAGCTGTCAGCACCCCTGCCCACTCAGCTGTAGACATAACATGCTCAGCTTGTACTCAGAGTCTTAATGAACTCCCATACATTGCGAATCCACTGAAATTCTGTGCTCACATGAAGACAAGGGACAGTGGATACACATACTGAGCATATGTATCTACTCTTAAATGCTCAATTGTCTCATCAGATTTGAGTTGCAAAACACTAGTGCAAAAATAAAATTATTAAGAATTTCAAGTGGATGACAGCACAATATTAAATCAAGTGTGAGGCCCTTCTGACTAGGGGACCCTATGCGACTGCACAGATGGCATAACCAGAAAGTAGGTCCTGTAAAGTGGTTGTTCTGCTTTATCCCTCTCCCTGACCGTACAGCCCCCTCCCCGCACCCCCGTTATCTTCATTGGTATTAGGCACCTACTAGGCTATTTCCTCAGAATTGGCAGAGAAATCCTGCCTGTTCTTTCCTTCTCCATTCCCATAGTTCTTCCCTTCTTATCTTTTTTGTTCTTCATCCCAGAATCAGGTTCTTCACATCCTGGTTAACAATTTTTTCATTTTATCTCTACCTGCAAAAATGGGTTGGAGTGGTTTGACAGAAAGATGCCTGCTCTAGTAAACATTCTTCAGGAGGTGTTTTAGAAATAGCAAGTCTAGTAGAATGTTGAAGTGTATTTTATGACGTTTTGGAGTGTATGCTGTGTTTAGAATCACTCTTACAAATACAGGTAGTAAGTGAAGAGTCGTAGAAGATTTAAAATAAAAAAGAAAATTGAAAAAATAGAAAATGTTTTATTTTAGGAAAGTCTTTCTGGCATACAGCGTGGACTTAAATTGGAGAAATCTGGAATAAATCATGGAGACTAGTTAAAAGGAAACCATTCTCACAACCCTTTGTAAAATGATAGTTGCCCAAGACTCTAGTACTAAATGACACTGTGATCCCTTTATTTCACTTATGTGGTAGGGATTGAGGATTCAAGAATTATTTAATGGACAGCTTCAGGACTGGGGAAAAATAGCTCCCAACTAGAAGTGGCTGACGGCAGAAAGAAGACAGAGGCATATGACAGAATGCAGGTAACTCTTCCAGGAGCTTCAGAGAGGAGGATGTCTGGGCCAGTAGGCTTGGTTTTCACAGTCAGCTGGCAGCTATGGCCCCTCTTGAGGTTACACAAGCTTGGAAGTGGCACTGGAGCCTGTTGTATTGAAAAACAATAGGAATCTCTTGGGATATGAGTTTTGCAAGTCCAGTCTCTCTCTGCTCCACTTCCGGATTGAGCTCTTTTACAGAGTTTTCACACTTCTCCACGACGGCTCAATCTGAAGATGCAGGAGAGTAGGAAGAAGACGTCATTGCCATTTTCACAAAAGCTGCACATGCTCCTTGGTCCTAGAGAGCCTGCATTTTGGCCCAGACAACTGAATTAACTGAATTCTTTGTTTCATTCTATTAGAACAGAAGGAATTCTATACGTTAGCAAGAGCTGTTCTATGTGAGTTCTGACTTTACCTGGCTGTTTTAGTTTGGGTTTTGGGTGTTCTGTTTTGGGGGTTTAGCCTGTCTTCATTCTATGATATCAGGGAATTCAAGGGGAATTTCTTGGAATAGTTACCTTTATTCAGCTTGTGAATCGCTTCTTATTTGAATTAAAGCCACATGTGAAAGACTTGGGGCACTGTTGGACTCGTACGAAATGTTTGGATTTTAAGAAAGTTTAGGTAGTTTGTCTTAAATAACAATGTCAGGATAATAGAAACAAAACTGAATACTTAATGTTGTCTTTTATGTCTATCTTTCTTAGTTATTGTTAGTATAGTGTAAAAACTGCTAGAGAAATATCATATGCCTGCAACCTTATTTGGAAATTTCTATGTTCAAATTCCAAGTTAACATTTTAAATGAATAAGTACAAATAAATCAATCTCTTACAGGTACTATGGTTTTTAATTCTACTTTTAAATGTATAAATTAATCCAAGTCTCTCCTCATACTTTGATGATTTAAAAAGACTTTTAAAAACTATGTTAAAGAGATAATGTAGTTAGAAAGACCCAGAACATACTTTCCTCCAGAGACTGATATTCTCAAATCTAGAAATAAAATTAAAATTTCAGCAAAATATAATTTTGTTGTATTACTATTATCAATTCCATGGGGAAAAAAAAAATGCTTGTACTTTCATGAAAGTTTTCCCAAACCTTCCTCAACCCCAGATTGATATTAGAGACTGGATAGTACTTACGATTAGTCCAGAGACAATTCTATTCGAATACTTCAAAATCCTTTAAAATTGCTTTATAAAAGTAATTTAAAGATATTATTTTGACTATAGTGTATTTAAATTAATATATTTTTAAAGTCTTATGGATAGTTACTTGACAAGCAACACAACATTCCAAGGCAGAGTAGAAAATCACACTTGTACACCTAGGTATCAGTAGCTTGGGACACCAGACTGATTGTTTTTATACTTTGCCAGACACTTCTGAAAATGTCTCATTGTTTTATGTCATCCGCACAGCCCCTGGCAAATTTCCTTACAACTCTTTAAAGACCACTATGTGGATAGGCATTTACCACCCCATCTCTACAAGAAGCATGAGGTCTGATGATAAGAAAAACTGCCTCTCCCTCCCTCTTTCTCCCACTCTCTCGCTCTCTTTCCTCTCACTCCTGCTCTAATTTTCTCTCTCTTTCTTTAATGAAACAACTGCCCTCTAAACTTGATCCCATATGGTCCTGTTTGAGAAAACAAGAGGGGAAAAAAATTAAAATCAGTTCTCACTAATTAGAGGAAAATTATATGTAAATAAATTGAAAGGTCTTTTCATACTTACGGCTGACATTTCTACCAACGCCTTAATTGACTGTTGGGTCTAAAGAGTTATGTGCTTTTTTTAAGCGACATGTGCTCCTGTCCAAGTACTGGCTGGGACATGCTGTGAGTAGTTTTAGATCACCAGCAGCTCTTTCTATTTTAGTCTGTGTCACTACTTTAAGTTGCAATTAATTTGGATGATCCTAAAAATCATAATTATGACAGTTCTGATATTCGATGAGAATAATTTATATTCAGTTTTGCCAAGAAAGTCATGGAGCATTTAGCAGAGGGCAAAGAAGTTTATACAGTGACAAGGAATATCTCACATAGAAACAGAGAGCAGAAGCCTTGATAGGACTTAACTTGTCCTTGTAAGTAATTTGTGGAATATTCCATGCTTGCTAATGAACTTTTCTACATTTTAATTGTATTTTCTATCAATAATAATGTGTGCTGTTGCATTTATGTTTGTCTTTAAAAGTTCATTTATGGGTAACATCTATAGCCAATGCCAATTTTAACTCATTCTTGTATGTATAAATACTTCGTGCACTCATAGAGCACAGTATTAGGTTTTTTTCTCAAGTAAATGATCATAATTATAAAAGAAAAACCTAGTATCATTTTTAGATTTCTCTCTCTCTCTTTCTCTATCTCAATCCTGATTTCTTTTCTTCTTTTAATTCAGTTTTACTTATAACAGTTTTTCTCATTGTTCTAACTATAAAAAGAAAACGAATATGTAAAGAAAAAGTTTAAGGAATTAATAGTAAATGCTTAAGATAGTGAATTATGATATTCTTTTTCAGATTTATTGTGTCATTCATGTATAAATAATGACCTTTAGAGCATTGCTATGTTTTTATAAGATCTCTCTGGAAAGTACTCAAGAATTATACCTTTAGAATGTATCCTTATGGGGTCGATAACAGGTTTTGAAATAAATTATTTTTTAGAAAAACATTTATTTAAATTCATTAGAGTTACAGGTGCATAATTAAAGAAAATAAAATGTAATCTAGAGTCAGAAGTTCTATATTTAAATATTGACTCATTTATGAGCAGTTTGATTTTTTTGATGAATTATTTTCTTTGAACTTCAGGTTTCTCTGTAAAATGAAGATAATAAAAATAATGATCTACTCAAGAGTCATAATGAGAATATAAGAATATCAGGCACAAGAATATTAAAGTGTACATTTACAGTTTGTATAAAGAATTAGTCAAGAATTAGTACTATTCTAGTCTATAAAAACTGCTTCTTGCTTAACAGTGTTAAGCCGGAAATGACTAAGTAAAGGGGGGAAAAGTATAAACGAATTCATTTTTGTTTCCTTACTGGTTTTTCATTGTTAATTTTTTAAATATTTATTCTAGATTAGTTGATAAGCAAAAATACTACTTTATTGAGCAGCCATTGTGAGGAGGTAATGAATGCTGATTTAAAGGACTGTGTTCTGTTTTCATCCTATTGCTAATTCGATATAGTCAGAAGCCCTTGTACTCCAAGTATAAATTCCAGAATCTCAGATAACTCTGGTTGTGCTGCTGTAAAATGGGAGCATTAAGAGTGGAAAATCTAATCACCCACATATACTGCTCCTGGGCACGCTCTGCTAAGTGGGTAGGATTCCTCTGAGGTGAGCACTGGCAGAGGCATTAGCTCACCTTCCTGTTGAGTCCAGAGGGAATTGGAGTGGGCTCTGCGGGGGCAGGCGCCAAGTCTCAGACTGGGAACTGGACACCCTAAGAGCTGATCCTGATTGCGGCTGCGATCACTTCTTCAGGACTGAGGTGTGGGGAAGAAGGAAATTTACTCCCTGGCAGCACTCCTCCCTGGCATGTGATATCTACTCTCCTGTAAACATTTTCAAGGCACAAGGATACCAATATCTGTTCTCTAGACCTCGCAGGATGTCATGAGGCTGTTTAACACGATCCTAGGGACGTGTTTGCAGCTCCTCCTTGTAGAGACATTGCCATAATATAATATCGTTTCTTTCTTTCTTTCTTTTTTTCTCCTCCTCCAGGAGAAATTGTTTACTTGTTTCTTGTTCTATGCTCCCCCCCTCCCCCGGCGCCCCCACCCACCCCGGTAATGTGAGTAGCTTTATGCTCTTAGGAAGTTAAAAGAAAGAAAGGAGAAAGAGTTGCACCAATATAATACGAACATAATAGGCTCCAAAGGAGAAGGAAATTTTGTTTGTTCTATGGATTCATGTAAAGCATATTTTAGAATCTGATGTTTTTTTCTCCAAAGTGAATTTCTATGGAGTATTAACTTCAGTTTTACAAAACAAATTCGGACATGCCTGAAAGTATATATTTTTATTTAAATGGATGCATCACCTTTTATTTCTCCTTTAGAAACTGATAA